>NC_133330.1:164757566-164917566 GCF_042186555.1 Aquarana catesbeiana | reverse complement strand
TTAACCTTCCCCTTCTAATGCATATGATTTCCTTGGGCTAGCTTTTGCTTTTAAAGGAGAACTCCACACTCCATTCTTCAATGCTCTTGTCTCCCCCTTTTAATCCCTTGGATTTCCATGGGCTAACTTTTGCTTTTAAAGGGGAACTCCACACTCCATTCTCCAGTGCTCTTGTCTCCCCCTCTAATCCCTTGGATTTTCATGGGCTAGCTTTTCCTTTAAAGGGGAACTCCATGCTCCACTCCATTCTCCTTTTTCAGAGCATACAACAGGGCCAGCTAGGAAAGGGAAGAAGAAGAGTGGCCGCCCAAACCCCCTCCTGAACCTTACAAGGCCACATGCATTCAACATAGCTGGCTGCCTTTGGGGCATGTTGGGCTCAGCCCAATACCAACCACAAAGCACCTTGTACCCACTAGTTTAAAGGGGCTTTCCACATTCTGTAAAGTGCCCTGTCTGCAGCCCCCCACAACCCCAGCCTAGGGTTGTGTGGAAGAGGCCCTTGTCCCCCTGAATATGGGAACAAGGAGGTTGACTTTTGGGGTGCACGAGCCCCCTCTACCCCCAAGCATTCACCCCCCTTTCATGAACTGGCTTGCTGTGTGTTTGGCTAGGGGTTTGTTAGTGTGTGGGAGGGGGCACAATATTTTTTTAGTTTGGGGTGGTATTTTTCACATAGGGGTTCTCATTTTAAGCCTTAACAGACCCAAATGGCCTTGTATGTATTGGGGGGGCAGGCTATTTTTTTGTTTTGGGTTAAAATCTTGCAGCTGCAATGTAAATTTGTAAGTTTTCTCTAAAGCCGTACATCTTTGAAGCAGCATTTTGAATACATGCTACAGATGCGCCACTTTACAGGCAGAGTAAGTCCCCCCCCCCCAAGTTACTTGCTTCTAAGCAATTTTGCATTTTTAAAGGCACTTCTCCTTGTTTCGTTTTTGGGGTTGTCCAAATTGGTGACATTGATATATGTTCCTAAGGGTGGGACCTGGGCCCCCATACCCATTCTAAGGCCAATAACTATAATATAAGCCAGCCAAGTGGGGACTAGCAAAATTAACAAGTCACTTCCAATAGACTGCAATGATATTTGCTGTATAACTTTTGCCCCTGTTAGGCTCTTTGTTTGCCCCCCTGGACCACGGGGTGTTTGTCCCATCTGTAATTTTGTAGCATGCTGGATGATGTGCTTAATTTTGGACAGAGGGGTGGCTTATTTTGTGCTAGCTGCATTTGGGTTGGTCTGAGCATGCTCAGGGACTTTGGGTTTTTTTGCTTTTTGTGTGTGAACAGCACTTGGATTTTTCTGGGCATGCTCAGAGAGTGTGTTTTTTGGGTTAGTAATTTAAGGACATCCTTAACAGGTGTATCCACTTTGAAGTACTGTCTCTACATTGGGTGAACTTGCAGTTTGTGTGTTTTATGGACTGTGCATGTGTTTTCAATTGCCTCATTAGTACACAAACCTATGTTATATAAAGCTTGCAGATCGCATCCTTTACCTTGCCCTGAAAAGAGGCGTGTCTCTTGTCTTGTCACGTCTTTGCAAAACAGATGTGTTTTAGAGCAAGTACTTTTTACTTTTGTTTATTTTTTTGGGGGGTATTTTTCCCTGAAATATTTTTGATGTTGTCAACGTGTGTTGTTTGTAGGTTGTTAGTTTTACTTTGATTTAATTGTCTGTACTGCATTATTTTGCAAAATCTTCCTCAAGATGTTGTGCCTAATAAATGTTTAAATCCTTAAGAAACTGTCCATTTGTGGGCGCAGTCCTTTTAACTCCTGTTAATTTCCTCTGCAAAATGGTCAGACCTCAAAACCATATTCTGTTAGTGTCGCAAATTAACATACATGTGTTTTTTTGCTTTCCTTGCTCTTTTCCAAGTCCTGTTTTGTTGATCAATAAAATCTGTAGCAAATTTTTATGTTTTATGTGTTTTGTTAATTATTTGTTTTGCAGATGCATGCTCAATCCAAGTAATGCATTTTACACTCCCCCCCCCCCCAAACAATTTTCATGCAACAGATTTCCCAGCTGCAGCTTAACTAGGCTGATTGGCATGGCAAAACAAAAAAAGGTGTGATTTGTCTAAAAGCTACTTTCCTGGTGCCTTCATGGTAGCATGGATTGTGCATTTCTGCCATGGATAGGTACCAGGAAAGGAAAATTACAGAGAGGTAAGTATTCAATTTTCCATTTTAGTGCAGTGGTTCTCAGCCTCAGTCCTCATTTACCCCTGACAGGACATGTTTTGGGAATTTATCTTAGCTAAAATAGCTGTCCGAAATACCAAGCCATTGACTCTGATTTAAAGCACCTGTGCATGATGAAGGAAAACCTGCAAACATGGCCTGTTGGGGGTACTTGAGGACAGGGTTGAGAACCACTGATTTATAGCACTGAGCTAAAATCTAGCTCAAGACAATCCTATTCTAATTGTGGGCATTTTGGGGAAACCAAGTGAGTGTTAGAACCCCTGCTTGTCTTTTTTAGGTTGGGCTTTGTGTCCCTTTTCTGAAAATTGGCTTCACTTCCTGTCATATAGCCAAACAGGAAGTGAGGGTAAAACCCTACCAATGTCTTTGCTTGAGGACACACAGTTCAATCTAACTAATGTTTCCATTAAGCAAATTGCACTCTAGCACTTTGTTGCGTACACCCCAAATTATTAGGTATTTTGGGGTTTATTAAAGGCAAATCCACTCTGCAATACAAGTGTACTCACTGTAAATCTGAGGGGAAGCACTGGTGATTTTATCATCCAATCATGTAGAAGCAAAGATGCTGTTTTTTTATTTTCCTTGTAATGTCCCCTTCGGATCTCCAGCAACTGCACTTCCAAGTGCACTTGTAGTGCAAAGTGGATTTGCCTTAAGTAAATAAACCCCAAAGTCCACGATACCTAATAATTTGGGGTGTACACAGCAAAATGCTAGAGTACAATTTCCCTAATGGGGAAACTATTTAGATTGACCTGTACTACTGCTAATTTCTTCCCACCACCATGCCCCGCTGTTCTCTGAGGAAGAGATGATCCTTATTTGCAAATTAAGATAATTTTTTATTTATTTTTACATGGGGTGGTGTTTGTAGGGTCATGTGTGTATGTCTAAATGATTTGGCTTCAAAACACACACCTACTTCCTGTGTACAGATTCACTTCTAGGCCAATGTATATTGCTTCCTGCTTCAGTGTGTGTGTGTATGTATATAGATATATTTATATATCTATATATAGATATAGATCTAGATATATAGATATATCTATAGATGTAGGTTCTTGTGTCCACCAGCAGAGAGAAGTTGGGTAGATGCCACACTCCCAATTCTGGAGGCAAAATAATGGTCTAGCACAGGGGTCTTCAAACTACGGCTCTCCAGTTGTTCAGGAACTACAATTCCCATCATGCCTAGTCATGTCTGTGAATGTCAGTGTTTTACAATGCCTCATGGGATGTGCAGTTCCGCAACAGCTGGAGAGCCGCAGTTTGAAGATTCCTGATCACTCTAGCATGTCTTGAAAAAAGGTGGGTTTTCATGTGCCTTGTATAATGCCCAAGAAATATCATTTGGAAAATACAAGTGGGTCATGGCACATCTACATTCCAAATTTGGCACTTAAGATGGTCATGCACTATGCAATCTGATTGGCCAAAATCTGTACAACTTGATATTTAGGCAAAATAGATAATAGGAAGATGCACTTGAACAATTAAGTCAAATTATAGGAAATCAAAATCTAATTTATTTAGGATCTAACTGATTGCAGTGTATGGTCACCTTTAAAGATCAAGATCTGAAAATATTAATTTATTGGGTTTAGAAACACTTCTCTGTTCTTTGTACTGTATTAAAAGATTTAGGTAAAAAAACACATTTCAAAGATATATTAGAAGTGATTGGAATGAGATTAGCACCAAAAGGATTAATTAATGGAGAACACCTACTAATTGCCTAACAAGACACATCCAATGAGATGAAATTAACCAATTGTAATAGGCGTGCGCTATTATCAATGAGAAAACCGCAGTTACCCTAGTGACAGTTGCAGTTTACATATAGGGGTATTTATTATCGCTATTTTCGCTTCAATGTGCACCATTTCCTAAGTTCAGCTAATGACTTTTCCAGCACACCAGTTAATACATGAACTGGTGCAGTGCCTTCTTCTTCTTTTTTTTTTTTTTTTTTTTTTTTAGTTTTAAATACTGTTTATTGAAAAAGAAATAACAGTACAAAGGAATTAAATTGGCAATTGCCAAGAAAGATATCAAAACAATGTAAATAACATTAGAAGCGAGATATACATCAGTGCCTTTTTCTTAGTAAATCACCCCCATTATGCAGTTTGCAGGTACACCAACAGTGGTACACATCGCATACCTTGGGAAGAACCTGAAAATGTTTTACAGTGTCCTTTTGGTCCTTTTAATTCGAATCCTTCATCACAAGAGAAGTTACAAAATTACTTATATTGGGATTTTCCAGTGTGTGAGCCCTAGAGGGGTTAATGGGAACAGAAGATGTATTAGGCTTCTCCGCATCCAATTCACATAGCAGGAGATTGATTCACACATCTCCACAGCGGCTCCGGGGCGAATTGCACAGGAGCCCTGTGCGTCTTTTGGTCCCTTTCAGGTCCAAATTTAGCCCAAAATTTGGGCTTAAATCGGACCCGAAACTCTGAATGGAGATGCACCGAACTCTTGCTGTGAACCGCTGCGTGTTCCAGTGTGAACCCAGCCTTAAAGTTTCAGAAAACCCATTAACATCCCTCCTACCAAATAGGTTGGTAAGACTAACAAAAATGAATCCATTAATAAATCACACTATTGCAAGTGGGATTCAACAGAAAAAAGGTTGACCAACTAATTTAGGACCAAGAGGGCCGTGCCACGTCCAATAATCTGAAGACACAAAACAACGGGGTTCCCCTGGGTGGACTTTCCTGGCACTTGCAACAAGTAAAAAGTATAGAGGTGTGTAGGAAATCAAGGGCAATATAAAACAAGTACAAATTTTATTCGTATTCACAAGTACATATGGATAAAAACAAGCAGTAAGTAATTTTGACTAACATAGTGCATAGTATATGATAGCCATGATAAGCAAATAAACAAAACCAATGATGATGAAAAAACTCTTCTCAAGCCCGACGCGTTTCGGGGTACTTAATAACTGTACAATCCTTCTTCAGGGGCATGATCTGAGAGAGAGGGGTTCATCTGAGTAGAAAGGGAAAAAGATGAGAGAAAGAGAGGGTAAGGTAAAGGATAAAGCTATGGGCAATATTTAATAGGGGGTGTAGGGTGGTGAATTCATCACCTACCTGACCATGTGTGATTATTCACTTGTGAAAGTTAGTTTTTTCTCTAAAAACAAGGAGAACCATGGAGGAAGGGCAGGATATAGGAAGAAGTATACGTATTATAGCTGGTATAAACGAGGATACTTAGGTGGTGAGAGGTGCAGGTTGGTGGGCTGCAGTCACCATGGAAGGATATGGCAGAAACTCCCGTCCCGCCCGTCCTGGGCGCGCACACACCAGAGCGGCGTGCTGAGGTCACAAAAGGCGTCCCTAGAAATAACAGAATATAGAAAGGACCTTAAGATAGGGTCCAACGTAGATGGATAGAAAGTACTAACCCAATGTGTAGATAAGTAGTTTGGTTCAAATAGGGTAATTAGTAAAGGGAAAATGTAAGGGATAGTGAGTGAATAATGGAGTACATCAAAGGCCGGTCGCATCAAAAAGAGCGGTAACAAGAAAGTGCGGCTCATAATATATCCTAGTGGCAGCATATACATGTATATAAATAAATTTGGGTTTGGAGTTTAAACAAAGTATAAAGAGTAAGTACATAGTTGTGCACATAGCGGATAGTTGTGCTAAACATGCGTACTGGGGGTACCCATAATACATAATATGTAGCTAGTATATGGAATTTGAAAAGGATAAATTGATGCCAAGCCTATGTGGAAATGCTTCCAAAAATTTTTTGCAGGGGCCAAAGTGAGAGATGACTCAGAACTAATAATGTATAATCAATATGGAAAGTGTATGGAAGCAAACATATTGGAGTAGGAAAAAGCGACAAGCAATAATGAAGAGACATACCTTAAAAAAGCAAGTTAGCAGACTCACAGCCAAGCGTCCGGTATGTGCAGCGGCTTGGTGTAGAGTGAGTGAGACTGGTATAAGTATTGTGGCTGTCACAATCAGCTGGCGTCAGTGATGAGGCACAGCTGTGTTGTGAACAGCGTACGCCGGGACGCACTGTATTGACCCCCCGAGGCGAGCGTGCGTGGCGCCGCCCCAACCGCGCGTGCGCAAACGTCACGGCGTTTGGAGCAGCGTCACGCACACCCGCCCCACCGGCACGGAAGTGACACTCCGCCGAGAGCGCATGCTCGCCTTGAGTGCCAACATGGAGGCAGTGGGCGTGTGCTGGAAAGACGCCCAAATACCTCACTAGGCGCCGCCCAGGATTTCCTGTGGCGGCTTACCGTGCCGGGCAGCCGCTCCGGCCGGACGCGTCCCGAGGGAGGGGCGGGGAGAAGGAGAAACTGTCACAATAGGTGGCACAAAGGAGAGTATCAACAATACCAATAAATAATTAAAGAGGAATGGCTGCTGTCCAATCACAGAACCTAATTATAGTGTATGCCTCCAAGTATGGGGAAAACAAAGGAAGGGGGAAGGGGATGAAAGAAGGGAAAAAAAGGAAAGGGAACATCAGAGAGGAATAAGGGATTAAACTGGGGGTAGTGAATTGCTGCACGAAACAGTAAGCATACTGGATTAATGCACAATAGGACAACCATGAGCAATAACCAAAATATTTCAATACACGTGGGCAATGTACATGTGCAAGCATGTGCAACAGATATAAGCATATAATGACAGAAAGTAAATAACAGACATAAATACATTTTATACATTGCCAAAAATACTCTAAGAGATAGATGGTGGACATGAATATGACATATTGCTACTAGAGACCAAAAGAACAGGAAATGTTATATATATACTGTATATATATGGGAAAACAGAAATCATAAAAGGGGAAATAACCGAGCTGGCTGTGCGTCTAGACACGTGGTCCCCCAAAGGTGGGAGGGGGGAAGAAGGGGAGAGGGGGGGGGGGGGGACGGGGAGACACGTATCAGACACACATACAGCCCGGTATACGGAAGTTCAGGAAAAAACCCAAGAGCTGTAGCAAAACAGTGAGATATCCTATGGGATGGCCATGGCCCTATTTTTCCATACCTCCAGAGTTAAAGCCTTGTAAAAAGGGCTTAAAACAGACCGCTTCATTAAGGCCTGGGGGTATGGTGGCCTTGAGGAGATGGATCCATTTCAATTCTCTCTGGAGTAAAATTTTATTCCAATCGCCCCCTCTGGGGCTAGGGTGTATGCGGTCTAGAATTAGAAATTTAATGGAGGGACGCACAGCCAGCTCGGTTATTTCCCCTTTTATGATTTCTGTTTTCCCATATATATATATATATAACATTTCCTGTTCTTTTGGTCTCTAGTAGCAATATGTCATATTCATGTCCACCATCTATCTCTTAGAGTATTTTTGGCAATGTATAAAATGTATTTATGTCTGTTATTTACTTTCTGTCATTATATGCTTATATCTGTTGCACATGCTTGCACATGTACATTGCCCACGTGTATTGAAATATTTTGGTTATTGCTCATGGTTGTCCTATTGTGCATTAATCCAGTATGCTTACTGTTTCGTGCAGCAATTCACTACCCCCAGTTTAATCCCTTATTCCTCTCTGATGTTCCCTTTCCTTTTTTTCCCTTCTTTCATCCCCTTCCCCCTTCCTTTGTTTTCCCCATACTTGGAGGCATACACTATAATTAGGTTCTGTGATTGGACAGCAGCCATTCCTCTTTAATTATTTATTGGTATTGTTGATACTCTCCTTTGTGCCACCTATTGTGACAGTTTCTCCTTCTCCCCGCCCCTCCCTCGGGACGCGTCCGGCCGGAGCGGCTGCCCGGCACGGTAAGCCGCCACAGGAAATCCTGGGCGGCGCCTAGTGAGGTATTTGGGCGTCTTTCCAGCACACGCCCACTGCCTCCATGTTGGCACTCCAGGCGAGCATGCGCTCTCGCCGGAGTGTCACTTCCGTGCCGGTGGGGCGGGTGTGCGTGACGCTGCTCCAAACGCCGTGACGTTTGCGCACGCGCGGTTGGGGCGGCGCCACGCACGCTCGCCTCGGGGGGTCAATACAGTGCGTCCCGGCGTACGCTGTTCACAACACAGCTGTGCCTCATCACTGACGCCAGCTGATTGTGACAGCCACAATACTTATACCAGTCTCACTCACTCTACACCAAGCCGCTGCACATACCGGACGCTTGGCTGTGAGTCTGCTAACTTGCTTTTTTAAGGTATGTCTCTTCATTATTGCTTGTCGCTTTTTCCTACTCCAATATGTTTGCTTCCATACACTTTCCATATTGATTATACATTATTAGTTCTGAGTCATCTCTCACTTTGGCCCCTGCAAAAAATTTTTGGAAGCATTTCCACATAGGCTTTGCATCAATTTATCCTTTTCAAATTCCATATACTAGCTACATATTATGTATTATGGGTACCCCCAGTACGCATGTTTAGCACAACTATCCGCTATGTGCACAACTATGTACTTACTCTTTATACTTTGTTTAAACTCCAAACCCAAATTTATTTATATACATGTATATGCTGCCACTAGGATATATTATGAGCCGCACTTTCTTGTTACCGCTCTTTTTGATGCGACCGGCCTTTGATGTACTCCATTATTCACTCACTATCCCTTACATTTTCCCTTTACTAATTACCCTATTTGAACCAAACTACTTATCTACACATTGGGTTAGTACTTTCTATCCATCTACGTTGGACCCTATCTTAAGGTCCTTTCTATATTCTGTTATTTCTAGGGACGCCTTTTGTGACCTCAGCACGCCGCTCTGGTGTGTGCGCGCCCGGGACGGGCGGGACGGGAGTTTCTGCCATATCCTTCCATGGTGACTGCAGCCCACCAACCTGCACCTCTCACCACCTAAGTATCCTCGTTTATACCAGCTATAATACGTATACTTCTTCCTATATCCTGCCCTTCCTCCATGGTTCTCCTTGTTTTTAGAGAAAAAACTAACTTTCACAAGTGAATAATCACACATGGTCAGGTAGGTGATGAATTCACCACCCTACACCCCCTATTAAATATTGCCCATAGCTTTATCCTTTACCTTACCCTCTCTTTCTCTCATCTTTTTCCCTTTCTACTCAGATGAACCCCTCTCTCTCAGATCATGCCCCTGAAGAAGGATTGTACAGTTATTAAGTACCCCGAAACGCGTCGGTCTTGAGAAGAGTTTTTTCATCATCATTGGTTTTGTTTATTTGCTTATCATGGCTATCATATACTATGCACTATGTTAGTCAAAATTACTTACTGCTTGTTTTTATCCATATGTACTTGTGAATACGAATAAAATTTGTACTTGTTTTATATTGCCCTTGATTTCCTACACACCTCTATACTTTTTACTTGTTGCAAGTGCCAGGAAAGTCCACCCAGGGGAACCCCGTTGTTTTGTGATTGCAAGTGGGATAATTATCTTTTTTTGTACTCTGTATTCTAGTCATAACTCATATCCTGCTTCTCTGTACTGCACAGCTCCAGACTGTTGAAGCTCTGCATTTTCATATTCCACCAAACAGAGCGGAATGGAGCAGTTAAAAAAAAAAAAATATTACATACATATTTTTTATAGTATTTATTCTCACATGGATTGCTAATGAACTGTAATTGCCACTATCTGTAAAGTAAAGCAATTTCTTAACCTGCCCCCCCCCATGTAATTTTCTGCCAGTAATCTCAAACCATGCTTATTACTAATGTTCATATAAAAGAACATCTGGGTAGCATTGACCATAATGTGATTTAATTTAATGTTACAGTAGTTGTAAACAATAAGCACACACTTAACTTTAAGAGAGCAAATTTTCCAAAGGATGAGGGCTGCTCTCCAAGATTTAGAGGGTGGGGGGGGGTGTTGTCATTAAAGAACACATAAATGGGAATTCTTCAAACTGACTGTATGCAAACACTATATGCAAATACTGTACTGACTGTACTGTAATACTGTATGCAAATACTGTATATTCCAGACATCACTAAATGGCGGACCGTGGTCCAGATCCGGCCCCAGTCACTGTTTCATCCGGCCCGGCCGCAGTCCTGCCATTTAGAAGCCTGATCAGCTGCCCTTGCTGCTGTCATCCTTATGGAGTTGTTATCTGTGGTAGGACAGCTCTGTATGGGCAGGAGGATGACATCAGCTAGCAACCATTCACAAGCTGGTTACCAGGAAAAGTTGTGCATCTCCCGCCCTCCTTCCGAAGCTGTCCTGCCCCCAATGTCCCCCTCCTGCCTTCTGGGGTCCATGCAGAGCTGTCCAGCCACCGATGTCCCCCTTCTGCCTCCCAGGGTCCATGCAGAGCTGTCCTGCCGCCGATGTCCCCCTCCTGCCTCCAGGGGTCCATGCAGAACTGTCCTGCTGCCGATGTCCCCCTCCTGCCTCCCGGGGTCCATGCAGAACTGTCCTGCCGACGATGTCTCTCTCCTGCCTCCCGGGGTCCATGCAGAGCTGTCCTGCCACTGATGTCCCCCTCCTGCCTCCCGGGGTCCATGCAGAACTGTCCTGCTTCCGATGTCCCCCTCCTGTCGTCCAGGTGGAGCTGACCTGCCTCCGATGTCAGCTATAGATGTCCTTTCCGCCTTGTGTAGGTAGGACATCAAAGAGAGCTGTCACTACTGTGAAGGATGTGTGGGAAGCCGAGGATGATGTGAAGAGGGGCCAATCTGGAGGAAAGGGGAATGGATTGTAAAGGGGGGGGGGCTGAGGACAGGAATTGTAAAGGGGGTGAGGACAGGAATGTAAAAGGGGGGTGAGGACAGGAATTTAAAAGTGGGTGTGAGGACAGGAATGTAGAGGGGAGATAAGGAAAGGAATGTGAAGGAGGAGCGGGGTATTATAAAGGGGGAATGAGGTAGCAATGTAAAGGGGGTGAGGACAGGAATGGGAAGGGGAAGGGGGTGATATAAAGTGGGGGGGTGAAGACAGCGATGTGAGGGGGGTGATATGAAGGGGGTCTGAGGACAGTAATATAAAGGAGGGGGCTGATAAAGGGGGCAGAGAACAGGAATGTGATGGGGTGGTGATATTAATGGGGAAGTGATGTGAGGGCGGTCGAAGACACTGCTGTAAAGGGGGTGATGTGAAGGGGGCTGTGATGTAGAGGGAGTTGTGATGTGCAAGGGGGCTAAGAATACTGTTCTGATGTGAAGGATCTGAGGCTAGGTTTATATCACTGCTTCTTGTGTTCTGCATGTAGGCTGTTTTACATGCAGAAACACAGAAAAAGATGTCCCTGACCCTTTTTTTTACATTGCGCTACACCAAGCTAATTTGGCGGTCACGAAAATATGCAGCATTTGCCCCATGCTTTAAGGTGCCATTAGGAATCAAACATGTGAATTGGACCTTTGCTGGAAGAAAATTTAAGCGACTGGACCTCCGTAAATTTTAATTCAATACCCCTGGTATATTCCCATGGGCAATACACTTAAAAGGCTAAAAACAAAACCTATGTGGCCCACGATCAAAGTTTAAAAAAAAGCTATAAATAATAAGAAAAAAGCTTTTAAAAAATATAAAAATGAAGGAACATTATCCCTAATTAAACGTTAAAGAATATAACAGAATATGTCAAAAGGAAATTGAGGCTGCAAAAATTCAAAATGAACGGCAGATTGCAAAAGAGAGTAGGATAGAGAGTAGAGAGAGTAGGATAAGCCCCCAAAAATGGCTGCCACCAATATTTATGTGGAAAGAGAAAAATATCCTGGACGGCCGCACACCATAGAAGACATCTTTATTGATATGAAGAAATAAAATCCAAATGCAGTCATCTCATGTACAGGGAGGAACAGGAAAGATAGCTAACATGTTTCACGCCCCATCATGGCGCTTATTCATAGCATATCAATAAAGATGTCTTCTATGGTGTGCGGCCGTCCAGGATATTTTTCTCTTTCCACAAGCTTGTGCAGAGCCAGCACCTGTGAGTTCCATTAGGGCGGGTGTCTTAATACGGATTTGAGAGATTGGAGCGGCAATCTTTTGCTTATGCCACCAATATTCATTTTCCTTTTGTATCTATTGATGCTGGGTTTAAAGAAAGTCCTCTTGTGATGACTTATTTATCAGCTTGCTTGGTAGCGATTACTGGCCACTTTTTATAAGACTGTGTAAATCAAAGCATTTTCATCTGGTAGATGTGGCGATTCTGTTTTAATACATGTGCTGCAAGGCTGTGATTTCTGTGTAGTATAGTAGATGTAGATAGTCCTGTCTTTCAGATGGCATTCTTTCCCTCATTTGCATGTAGTACATCTATTTTTGTTTGGCTGCATTGCTTTGATAGAGGTAACAACCAAGTGGATTCCGAGGAAGCCCCGTCTAGGGTGAAACGTGTTGATACATTGATATACTGATATGCCAATCCTACTTCATATATTGAATACTGATTTTGGCAGCTGTACACCATTGTTTTATGTATAAAACAAAGTATTTAATACAAATATAAACAACTGTTTTTATGTATTTTTTCCTTTTTCATTAACCACTTGCGACTGCTTAACTGGGAAAATAAATCATTATTTAAACGTTAAATAACGGGGTTATGGCTGAAATTGATGCCATAACCTGGGTATCTTCTTTTACCTTAGGTGATTCTCTTTCAGATAAAAGGGATCCCTGTGGCGGACTCGCTGTGGGATCACTTTTTGAATCAGCAGGAGAGGTGACCCCCCTACCCCCACTTCTCAGTGGTTCCTGGGCTTATATTACCAGTCAATGTGCCTGGGAACCATTAGGGGCTGGCAGTGTCTTCCCATAGAGTTAAGCAATTGCAAGCTGGCCACCTCTCATCACTATGCCCTTGGAAGACTGGAGAGACGTCATGACATCACTGTCAGTAACCATGAATCAGACTGAGACAGAAGTACAGTTAAATCACACTTGTTCAATAATAATGATAAAAAAAGGTAAACAGAGTAAACGTAGTCAAAACAAAGCCAGAGTTCAGGAACCGGAATGGATAGTCAGACAAGCCAAAATGTCAGGGAGCCAGAGAACAGCGTAGTAAAACAGCAAGCAGGATCTGGAGCCAGAAGGAATGTCAGCCAAGCAAGTCTTTAACAGGAACACAGAAGAGCGTCTCTAGAGATGTGACCAAGGCGAAGGCAGAGATCATCTGGACTGGACGGCTTAAGTAGGCAGGACTGACGAGCAGGATATCAACAACAGCTGAGTAACTGTGGAGAGAGATGGGAGTTGGCAATTAGCTGACAGCTGAATGGCCAGCTCAGAGGAGGAAGGGCTAAGCCCAGCCCTGACAGTACGCCCTCCTCAATGACCCCTCCCCCTCTGAGGACCACCAGGCTTGAGGGGAAAACGTCTATGGAAATCACGGAGGAGGACAGGGGCATGTACGTCCGAGGATGAGACCCAAGAGCGTTCCTCTGGACCGTACTCTTTCCAATGCACCAGGTACTGTAAGCGCCCACGGAACCTACGGGAGTCAACAATGGACTGTACTTCATACTTCTTATGGTTTTCAACCTATACAGGGTGAGGACGAGGCACCAAGGTGGTAAAGCAGTTGCAGATCAAAGGTTTTAATAAGGAGACATGAAATACATTTGAGATACACATATTAGAAGGAAGGTCTAATGCTTAAGCCACTGGGTTAATCCTGCGAAGAATACGGAAAGGCCCAATAAACCGAGGTGCGTACTTCAGAGAGGGAAGACAAAGTTGGAGGTTGCAAGATGACAGCCAGACCCTGTCCCCAACCTGGTAGGAAGGCATAGGCAGGCGTCTGCGGTCAGCATGCAGTCTGTACCTATCATTATCGTGTTGCAAAGCCTCTTGGACTTGTGCCCAAGTGGAACGAAGACCACAGAGATGCTCCTTTAACTGTCAGAAACCATGAAATCAGACTGAGACAGAAGTACAGTTAAATCACACTTGTTTAATAATAAAAGTAAAAAGAACTAACATAGTCAAAACATAGCCAAAGTTCAGTAACCGGAAAGGATATTAAGCCAAGCCAGAAGTCAGGGATCAAAGTAGTGGAACAGCAAGCAGGATCCAGAGCCAGAAGGAATGTCAGCAAAGCCAGTCTTTAAACAGGAACGCAGGTGATAGTTTCTTGTGATGTGACCAAGGCGAAGGCAGAGCTCCTCTGGACTGGACGGCTTAAGTAGTCAGGCCTGACAAGCAGGATATCAACAACAGCTGAGTAACTGTGGAGAGAGATGGGAGCTGTCAATTAGCCGACAGCTGAGAGGCCAGCTCAGAGAAGGAAGGGCTGAGCCCAGCCCTGACAGTACCCCCTCCTCAACGACCCCTCCCCCTTTGGAGGACAATCAGGCTTGGGGGGAAAACATCTATGGAAATCATGGAGGAGGACAGGGGCATGCATGTCCGAGGATGAGACTCAAGAGCGTTCCTCCGGACTGTACCCTTTCCAATGCACCAGGTATTGTATGCACCCATGGAACCTACGGGAGTCAACAATGGACTGTACTTCATACTCCACATGGTTCTCAACCTGTACAGGGTGAGGACGTGGCACCGAGGTGGTAAAGCAGTTGCAAATCAAAGGTTTTAATAAGCAGACATGAAATACATTCAAAATACGCATACTAGAAGGAAGGTCTAATGTGTAAGCCACTGGGTTAATTCTGCGAAGAATAAGGAAAGACCCAATAAACTGAGGTGCGAACTTCAGTGAGAGAACACAAAGTCAGAGATTGCGAGATGACAGCCAGACCCTGTCCCCAACCTGGTAGGAAGGCGCAAGCAGGCATCTGCGGTCAGCATGGAGTCTGTACCTATCAGCATAATGCAAAGCCTCCTGGACTTGTGCCCAAGTGGAACGAAGACCACGAAGATGCTCCTCTAACGTAGGAATACTCTGCGGAATAAACGAGTCAGGCAACATGGAAGGTTGGAAACTATAACTGGCCATAAACGGGGACAATCGGGAAGCAGAATTCAAGGCACTTTTGTGAGCAAACTCTGCCCACGGTAATAGGTCTGACCAGTTGTTATGATGGTCAGAAATATAGCAATGTAGGAATTGCTCCAAGGACTGATTGGCTTGTTCTGCAGCCCCATTGCGGGTGATATGCAGAAAAAAAAGCAAGCTGAATTCCCATCTGTGCACAAAAGGCTTGCCAGAACCGGAAAACACAAACTGACTACCCCTGTCCGAGACAATCACCTTGGGTAGCCTATGTAAGCGAAAGATCTCCCGAGCAAAAATGGAAGCCAGTTCCTTAGAAATGGGCAACTTCTTCAGTGGAATACAACGACACATCTTTGAGAACCGGTCAACCACCATAAGGATAACTGTGTTGTCCTGGGAGTTGGGTAACTCCACAATGAAATCCATAGACAGGTGGGTCCAAGGCCTCTCTCGTTTGGGTATGGGTTGTAGGAGGCCCACTGGAAGGTGTCGTGGAGTCTTACTCTGAGCACACACGGAACGGGCAGCTTTGAAGGCAGTTACGCAGACTAGGCCACCAGAATTGTTGGGAAATGGCCCAAACGAGTTGTTTCTTCCCAGGGTGGCCAGCAGCCTTGGGAGAATGGTAAGTCTGGAGCACGGCAGTACGGAGACTCTCTGGGACAAAGCAGCGGTCACAAGGTTTCTTGGAGCATGGACCTGAGCAGCAAGAATTTGTCACCCAAAGGAGAAGTGAGACTGGTGCAGTCTCACAGCCAGAATACGATCAGCAGGAATCACAGGAACCAGAATCGACTCCAACTTGGAAGTGGAGGAAAATTGTCAGGTTGGATGGTAAACGTTGGTAGACAGCCCTTTTTAGGTCTCTCCAGAGATGCTCAATTGGGTTTAAGTCAGGGCTCTGGCTGGGCCATTCAAGAACAGTCACAGAGTTGTTATGAAGCCACTCCTTTGTTATAGTGGACGCACACACGTGGGTCAAACAGGCAGAAACGATCCTCACCGGCACACACTCCAGCTGGAACTCCTGTAGAAGGATTGGTGTACGTTTACACTTGCATCCAAAGGGCCAGTGATGACACAGAGATCTGGGCCGTGATGATGAGGTTCCTGGTAAGGTGGTTCTCTTTATCTCCAAAGGGCAGCATGAATCATAGGAAAAGAAAAAAAGGCCTCCACATAGTGCAGATGAATCCCAGGTTTAAAAATGTATTTAAATAAAAAAAGTATAAAATCGTACAAACATTGCATCAGATGTGTACATAAAGTGATCACAAAATCGAAAAAAAGTAAGCATGGTGTATAGAGCCGGCTCTATATACCACGCTTACTTTTTATTGATTCTTTCAGGGCTAAAATGATCGCCAACAGCTCTCTGTCACCAATCTAGTAATTGCACTCCGCACATAAATGCAACAAATCTCAGAGGACATCGTTAATAAATTCCTGGAAAACTGCCGGGGCATTACAAAGGCCAAAAGGCATTATGAGGTACTCATAATGGCCTGTTCTGGTATTAAACGCAGTTTTCCACTCGTCGCCCTCCTTAATCCTCATGCAATTGTATGCCCCTCTCAAAATAAAGCTTTGTGAAAACCGTTGCTCCCTTGAGGCGGTCAAATAACTCTGTAATCAACTAAATCAAATAGGCATTCTTAATCGTGAAACTATTGAGACCCCTATAATCAATACAATGTCTCAGTTCACCACTCTTCTTCTTCACAAAGAAGAAACCAGCACCAGCAGGAGACGAGGATTTGCAGATGAAACCTCGAGAAAGTTTGTCTGCAACATACTCCTCCATGGCCTTATCCTCCAAGACCGACAAAGGGTAAACCCGGCCACGAGGGGGTTGGGCACCAGGTTGAAGGTCAATTGCGCAATCATACGTCCGGTGTGGAGGCAAACTACCTTTGTCAAAGACATCGCTAAAATCGTGGTACTCCTCCGGCAGGGAGGAGAGTGAAGAGGTGCACAGGACCTTGGCTACCTTCTGGAAGCATGTCTCACTGCATTGTGGTGACCAGGAGAGAACCTCAGCATGGAGCCAATCAAAAGAGGGGTTGTGCCTCTGTAACCAAGGATAATCAATAATCAGCGGAAACTTAGGTGAGGAAATAACTTGGAATTGGATTATATCATGGTGAAGAGCCCCTACGGCCATTGACAATGGAACAGTCTCATGAGTCACATGGGCAGGCTATAGAGGTCTCCGTCAAGAGCCTCAATGGCAAGTGGACTGTCACGCAGCTGCAGCAGAATCGAGTGCTTTGATACAAAGGCAGCATCAATGAACATGCCTGCAGCCCCAGTGTTGATTAGAGCCTGTATCTCGACAGATGACTCAGCCCAAGAAAGGGTAACCGAAACCAGGGGCTCATCCTTCTGGATAACTGGGGACAAAACAACGCCACGTAAGGTCTGTCCGTGACAGGGCCTCAAGGTTTGGGCGTTCCCTGGACGGGTAGGAGACTTCAAAATGTGACCTGCCTGGCCACAATAAAGGCACAATCTCTCCCTCCTCCTAAGGGTTCTCTCATCCGCAGAGAGGCGCGTGAAGCCAAAGTGCATGGGTTTGTCTTCACTGACCGACTCGGTACCAGGAGGCATGGGAGGTGAGGGACGCAAGGGTGGGACTGCAAAGCTTGGAGACAAATATACAGGAGGCTTCCGTAAGCGCTCCTTAAAAGAGAGCCTTTCTATGAGTCTGGAGTCAATGAGGATGGCAAACGTGAGCAGCTCAGTGGGTATATCTCGGCTGGTATCTCATCCTTGATGGTATCCGAGAGACCATGAGAAAAAGCAGCCACAAGGGCCTTATTGTTCCAAGCAACCTCTGCTGCCAGAGTACAGAATTCAATGGCGTAATCCGAAACAGTTCTCGTACTCTGTTTGATGGACATGAGGAACTTGGCAGCAGAAGCAGAGCGTGCGGGAACGTCAAATACCCTTTGAAAGGAGGCCACAAACCCAGGATAAGACAACAGGTTTTTGCGTCTCCCATAGAGGGTTTGTCCAGGCCAAGGCTCTCTCAGAAAGCAAAGATATCACAAAACCTACTTTGCTTCTGTCCGTGGAAAATGCCTGGGGCAACATCTCAAAGTATATCTCAACCTGGTTGAGAAACCCTCTGCATTGGACTGGATCCCCCCCAAATCACTGGGGAAGCGGAGCGGAACCAGACATACCTCGTATAGAGGTAATACTCAAGACAGGTGCCTGCACAGAGATTGGAGCAGAAGCAGGGATGGCCTGCAACACAGTGGGAGATTCCAGGTGAGCCATGCGACTCAGGAGCGTTTGTAACGCCATGGCAAACTGATCCATGTGGTGATCCTACTCATCCAATCTGGAAAAAATATTACCAACAAGTGGATTGACTGCATCTTCTGAATTCATGGCCTTCGCCTACTGTCAGAAACCATGAATCAGACTGAGACAGAAGTACAGTTGAATCACACTTGTTTAATAATAATAATAAAAAAAGGTAAACAGAGTAAACATAGTCAAAACATAGCCAGAGTTCAGGAACCGGAATGGATAGTCAGACAAGCCAAACATCAGGGAGTCAGAGATGAGCGTAGTAGAACAGCAAGCAGGATTTGGAGCCAGAAGGAATGTCAGCCAAGCAAGTCTTTAACAGGAACACAGGAGAGCGTCTCTAGAGATGTGACCAAGGCGAAGGCAGAGATCATCTGGGTAGGACTGACAAGTAGGATATCATGAACAGGTGAGTCACTGTGGAGAGATAGGAGCTTGCAATTAGCCGACAGCTGAGCGACCAGCTCAGAGATGGAAGGGCTGAGCTCAGCCTTGACAGTCAGCATGTTTTTTTTTTCTTAAAGCAAAAGATACTTTCATGCTGTATTGTTATCGCAAGGGATGTTTACATCCCTTGCGATAGCAATAAAAGTGATCAAAAATTTTTTTTTTTAAAGGGACAGTGCAGAAATTCAAAAAATTTAATAAAATATATATATATAAAACAAAAATCAAATTTTTTTGTAAGCACCTCCGTCCATGTGTGCTCAGTAGTGTACACATACGTAGGTCACGCCCACATATGTAAACGGCATTTGTGAGGTATCACTAAAAAACGTCTTAGCGAGAGCAATAATTTTAGCACTAGCACTATTCCTCCTTTGTAACTCTAAACATATATATATATATAAAATGTATATATATAAAATGTTTGGGGTTTCAAAGTAATTTTCTAGCAAAAAATGCTGATTTTTACTTGTAAACAACAAATGTCAGAAAAAGGCACAGTAATTCTCCCATGACCCCCTTTTTAGGGCAAGTGGTAAAGTCTCTTCCTTTATAATTTGGTATTATAGGGGATATTGGCATGTATATGTGACAGGGTCTCCTACTTTTTATTTAATCCCAAAAATTCAAATATATTAATAGTAAAAAGGTCAGGTCTGAGCATGTAGGCCCTTCACAAAGAGGGCTGCCTGGGACCGGGGGGGGGGAAGCACCGGGGTTGTATGGGAGCCGTGATCGCGGTGGCCGGATGATGAGAGTGCCGAGGAACATCACAGCTTTCATTTCAATTGCTGTGTTCCCCGCATTTGCTGGCACATACAGCCCCTCCTCTTTGTCTGGGACTTTGAAGGACAGATCACCCATCCAATCCTGGGGCGTGTGACGTCTATCAAAGTTCCCCTATCCGGGGTTGTGGCTTTATGTGAAGGCGTGCGGTGGGAGTACAGCAATTGAAATGAAAACTGTGATGTTCCTTGGCACTCTCATCATCCGGCCGGCAATTCCTCTACCCCTGCACAGGTAGGCTGCACTAGTTGGACACAGGCTGCACTGGTTGGACACAGGCTGCACTGGTTGGACACAGGCTGCACCGGGTGGACACAGGCTGCACCGGTTGGACACAGGCTGCACCGGGAGAACACAGGCTGCACTGGGTGGACACGGACAGGCTGCATTGGGTGGACATGGGCAGGCTGCATTGGGCGGACACGGGCAGGTTGCATTGGGTGGACACAGGCAGGCTGCACTGGCTGGACATGGCATTGCTGCAGAGGTTAAAGGGCTGGGGGACAGCCTGTCAGTGCTCAGACCAAACGCCGCACACTGCACCAAATTGGTCTGTATGGCTTTCATCCCAGAAGGAAGTTACTTCTAAAGATGATGCACAAGAAAGCCTGCAAACAGTTTGCTGAAGACAAGCAGACTAAGGACATGGATTACTGGAACCATGTCCTGTGGTCTGATGAGACCAAGATAAACTTATTTGGTTCAGATGGTGTCAAGCGTGTGTAGCGGCAACCAGCTGAAGACACAGGCAGGCTGCATTGGGTGGACACGGGCCGGCTGCATTCGGGGCGGACACGGGACGGCTGCATTGGGCGGACACGGGACGGCTGCATTGGGCGGACATGGGCAGGCTGCATTGGTGGACATGGGTGAGGCTGCATTGTTGGGCACAGGTGAGGCTGCATTGTTGGGCACAGGTGAGGCTGCATTGTTTGGCACAGGTGAGGCTGAATGGAAAAGTTGTTGTAAATATTTATTTTTATAACTTCATTCTTCATAAAACATTTAAGTGTTATTTCATGAGACAATTTATGAGGGAGTGTTTTGGGGTGGAATTAAAGGCGGGACAGGGTAGGGGTTGGGTGGGACAACTGGTAGCGAGTAACCCTTGAGGCCTATCTAGTAGCTCAGGACTTGAAATTTTGAGCCCTGGTCTACACTGAATACACTGTGTGTGTGTGTATATATATATATATATATATATATATATATATATATATATATATATATATATATATATATAGCAATCTCTTTCCGCTCGTTTTACGGTCAATACCAAAGTATCAGATTATTACTTTAATCTCTTCACCCCAAAGCAATTGCTAATTATTTTCTTTCGGGCTTACAGTTACCTTACTTCCAGTGTCCAACCTAGGGGTACTCACCACACGTTCAATTGAAACACTGACTCCAACACTTAGTCCTTTTTTCTCTTTCCAAGTTTTATTCAGTAACATCACACGCAATAGAAAGACAGAGGGTGAAAAAGGGATTCATCCAGCAAATAACATTTCCAAAGCTGGATTCAGCAATCACCGGATAGGCCCCTCTCACTGACCTAGTAGCCGATGCAATGCTCGAACACGGTCTCTGCCACAGACCTCACGATTCTGAGTGAACAAATTGTGGATGATCTAAACGGTCTCTGCCACAGACCGCACAGTCTTGAAAGAGCTGACTGTGGTACTAATCCAAGATGCGTCTCCGACTGAGTTCCCAGGCTCTTCTCAAGATACCAGCCTTATGCTCGGTCCTCTCAGGAAGAGTCCTCCCCTGGTCACTGCAGTCAGGGCAGGACTTAGGGTGGTGGGGGCCCCTGGGCTTGAGTCACTTTCGTGCCGTTCCTTCTATACATTACCGTATTTATCGGCGTATAACACGCGCCGGCGTATAACACGCACCCCAAGTTTAGGAGGGAATTTTAAGGAAAAAAACTTTTAGGAGGGAAGTTTAAGGAAAAAACTTACATTTAAATGCCCATCAATGCAGCCTTGCACAGCATCCATCTGCAGCCTTGTCCATCCATCTGTAGCCTTGTCCAGTGTCATTGCAGCCTTGTCAGTGTAGCCTTGTCACTTGCAGCCTTGCCCCAGTGTCATTTGCAGCCTTGTCATTTGCAGCCTTGTCATTGCAGTCTTGAAGTTTAAAAATGGCGCCAGTGAGTCCCCCTCCTCAAGAAGGCACATGTACAGTAATGCCAGTGAACATCTAAATGATTCAGAGAAGGATTGGGAGATAGTGCTGAGGTCAGCTGAGACCAAATTGAACTCTTTGGCATTAACTTGATTTGCTGTGTTTGGAGGAAGAAAAATGCTGACTATGACCCTAAGAACACCATCCTTACAGTCAAGCACGGAGGTGGAAACATGATGCTTTGGGGCTGTTTCTCTGCTAAAGGTACAGGTCGACTTTGCCACATTGAGGGGCCAATGGATGGGGCCATGTATTGTACATATATGGGTCTTCCAACATGACAATGTCCCAAAACATACCATCAAGGCAACAAAGTAGTGGCTCAAGAAGAAGCACATTAAGGTCATGGAGTGGTCTAGTCAGTCTCCAGACCTTAATTCTACAGAAAATTTATGGAGGGAGCTGAAACTTTATGTTGCCAAGAGACAGCCAAGAACCTTAAGGATTTAGAAAAGATCTGTAAATAAGAGTGGACCAAAATCCGTCCTCGGATGTGTGCAAACCTGGTAACCAACTACAATAAATATCTTACCTCTGTGCTTGCCAACAAGGGTTTCTCCACCATGTACTAAGCCATGTTTTAAATGGGGATCAAATACTTATTTTACTCACCGAAATGCAACTTAATGTATAGCATTTGTCTTATGCATTTTTTCTGGATTTTTTGGTTGATTTGGTTATTGTCTCTATCATTTAAAATACACCTATCATAAAAAATGATAGACCCTTCTGTAACGATATCACGTATGGGACATGAAAAGCTGTAGCTAGCTGCCATCTTGTGTGGAAGTAGCCATGACAGTTTGGCTAACATGTAACCTCACAGAGAACTCTGAACTCCCTCCGTCACCCATCTTAGGAATTCAAAGCTTTTTAAGTTCAACAGAAAAGGTTATCTCAACAGAGAAAGGCCTGTCGTAAAACTGTCACCCTCCCCATTCAGAGACCAAACAGGCCTAGGTCGTAAAGTCTTCTGAATACACCTCACTAGAATAAGTATGAAATTTCAGCATGTTTCATAACTTCTGACTTAGTAATAGCACAGACATAATCTGGACATATTTAGCTTCCTCAGATAATATGGAACGTTTCAAGTCCAGACACCCCTATGTCAGGTCATATGGGAAACCCCTGGGACCACTTATTCCTCCAAAGCAGGCTATACGTTATAGATATGGCATGTTTAGACTTGTTTTGAAGGAAATCTCAAGTTGAATTATAATATTGATATTTGGAGTCTGTAAACACTATAGATGCAGATATATGAGTATGTATTACAAAATC
Source organism: Aquarana catesbeiana (assembly GCF_042186555.1). Taxonomy (NCBI): domain Eukaryota; kingdom Metazoa; phylum Chordata; class Amphibia; order Anura; family Ranidae; genus Aquarana; species Aquarana catesbeiana. The sequence goes on along the minus strand of NC_133330.1, from coordinate 164,894,406 downwards.
ACCTGGGACGTGGTCATGAGTGTAGACACCTCCCAGCAACCAACCCCTAAAACCAGCTGATCAGATGATTGGTTACTGGTCGCTGTCAACACCCCCTTTGATTTGACAGAAAAGAGGAGATGCCAAGACAATGGTCAGTTCTCCTTTTACCATCCAAGAAGAAACATCTGCCAAGTCGAGAACCAATTACCTAGCTCATCGATCGAACTCTGATCAACCCTTGGACATTAATTGCAAGTATTCTTTCTTCCCAATTCTACCTTATTGCTTTGTGGCTGTATATTGTCTTTATCTTTTTGAAACATCTTTTTTCTGTAAATATTTTATTTGCATCAACTTTGACCTTTTCATAATAAACCCTTATGTTGAAAAGTGTTAACCTTGTCTCTAAAGCTCCTAATGCAAGCTATAAACGAACCTGCCTCTTGAAGGGCGCTACTGTTGTAGAGTAAGACTCTGAGCAGACCTGTCTGTGGTGACAGTGTGTGTGGCAGACGCTTATTCTAAAATTATAATTGGTATTGCAAAATTACGAGTCTCCCCCGGCTCGGTCTTTTAAACGGGGGTGGTGGCAGTTAAAGGGTTAATTGTGTAATTAGCCCAGTGACAATCACTCTCAGGCTGCTCGCACCTAGATTGTGGTCCTGCAAGCTGGAAAATCTTTGTGCTGGGCGCAGCTGAGAGTGGCATTGTTACATAAGTGACAGCGTGGTGTGAGGTTGGCCGGTCCTTTGTCGCGAGTTAGCGAGGAGGGCAGGGATCTGACACCCGCGTTCGTCACATATTGGTTGGCAGCGTAGCGGGATAGTTTCGCATTAAGAGCATTCAGTGCATTGTTAGGAATTAGCTCTGCGCTGAAGGATTGTAACCTTTGTGGAAACAGTCCTTAGAGACAAGCTGGTGCATATTTTTTTTTATTTTTATTTTTTCAAGAGAGACATACAGCAACAGCTCCTTCCTACACCTTCTTCCTATCTCTTCTTTCTGTTCTATCCTTTCTGCTTGCAACATGTCTGGGTTATCAGCATATAAAAAGATGAGCAAGAATGAACTGACTGTTGAGTGCGCAGAAAGAGGAATTGATGTCGGTGGCAAAAATCGTGAAGGCTTGATACATGCCTTACAGGAGTTTGATATCCGTGCAGACCAGAACCTGGGGGAAACTGGACCAGAAAGGGTTTCCGCTACTCCAGAGCCCAGTGGTTCAGAGGCGGCCTCACCAGATGGGCAAGCAGAGACTGACACTAGAATACCACGGATTGTTACCTCCAAGCCACCACAAGAGCAGGCCAGCATCAGATTGCCTGAAACCATCATAGACTCTCTTCAAATGCAAGAAACTCTACAAAACCTCAGGAAGACGGATCCCGTGGTGTACCTGCAGTTTCTTGAGCGCCAGGCGGCGGCCGAGAGAGAGGCTGCGGAACGCAGGGCTGAGCGGGAGGAACGCCAGGCTGAGAGGGAGGCTGATCGTCAGCACGAATTGGAGATGGCTAGGCTCCAGCAGCAGCGACAGGCTCAGAACCTCGGATCCCTAGAGCACAGGGATGCCTCTCTGCCAGTGATCCCGGCAGCCAAATTTCCAGTTATGGAAAAGGACAGTGACATTGACGTGTATCTACTGTCGTTTGAAAAAACTTGCCGTCAGTACCACCTGCCCCCAGCACAATGGGCCCGGTACCTGACACCAGGGCTACGAGGCAAGGCCCTGGATGCTTATGTCGAACTGTCAGAAGAACAGTGCGACGATTATAAGGCCCTAAAAGCTGCAATCATCCAAAAGTTTCAGCTAACCCCGGAAGTGTACCGGAAGCGTTTTAGGTCCTTGCAAAAGGGGCCTGGGGACTCATACATGGATGTGGTAGGTCGCTTACGTAACACATTCCGGCAGTGGACTAAAGGCTTGGAAGCCGATTCTTTTGAATCCCTGGAAGATCTTATGATTGCAGATCAACTTTTGCACATCTGTCCTACAGACGTCAGACAGTTTGTGCTGGAGCGAAAGCCAGCCTCTGCCAAAGCAGCAGCAGAACTGGCAGATACCTATATCCACTCTCGGGTATCTGACCATCGCAAGGCTCCTCTGAATGGCTGGAAAGGAGGGAAATCGCACACGGCAACCCCTCCTCTGCCTACCAAACAACTTCCTCAGCGGCCGGAACCTGCAACTCCTGGAGCCAAGGCCTTCCTAACTGACAAACGCAAATGCTACAACTGTGGGGAAGCCGGACATCTCAGGACGCAGTGCCCTGAGCAGAAGAAGACGACATCACCTGGCCATCCGGCTAGCAACCCTTCCGCTGTGCTGCTCGTCAGTGGGAAACCTCCCGGAACCAATGCCAACTTGCAGCCAGTCATCGTAGGCCACCGGACTGTAACAGGCTTTCGTGACACCGGAGCCGAAGTCACATTGGTCAGACCAGAGGTTATAGAAGAAACAGACATCATCCCAGAGAAGTTCCTTACCCTCACCGGAGTTGGGGGGACCCGTTCCTGTGTACCCCGTGCCTATGTTTTTATTGATTGGGGTGCCGGGAGTGGGATGAGAGAGGTGGGTTACTCGGAGGAGATCCCCACTGCGGTGTTGTTGGGTTCTGATTTAGGTACCCTTGTTTCATACTATGCCCCTGCTAAAAGCACCCCAGATGCTCCCACGGATCTCTCTGGACCTCCCAAGGTACTGTTTACCGATGTTGGGGTAATATCTGGGCAACCTGTAGATGGACAGAGGGAGGGGGAGGGTGGAGTGGAAGTGCAAGGTCCTCCTTCTTCAGAGACAGGAGAGGAGGCCCCCTTGCCAGTGAAGGTAACTGATGTATGTTCCAATGATGCTGAACTGATAAAGGTTAAATGTGATGATAATGATGATGAGGATAATGATGATGATGATAATGATGATGATGATAATGATGATGATGCATTGCCAGTACTGGTGGTCACTCGCAGTGCTGCAAAGGCAGCCGAGGTGCAGGCCCTGGTCGCAGAACAGCAGGAGGAGGTCTCTGGGCCCTCTCCCTGTTCTGACCCAGTGGACTCCACCTCTGTTGAGCCTCAGCAGCTGTCCATGTTTGCCACAGGACTGCTGGCTGGGACCTGTTGTTCCGCCTTTGAAACAGCACTGCAGACAGACCAAACACTAGCACAGCTCAGGAGTCTAGCTGATCGCCCCCCTGCAGAGAATGACAAACAAAAGGTCTATTGGGACAAAGGTAAACTGTACAGAGAAAATATGCCTGCAGAGGGGAATGAGGCTGACCTAGGTAGCAGGCAGCTGGTTGTACCCAGTCAATTTAGGGGACAGCTGCTAAAAGTGGCTCATGAGATTCCCCTCGCAGGGCACTTGGGGATCACTAAGACCCGAGGGCGGTTGATACATAACTTTTATTGGCCTACAATGCTCGCTGACATAGCTGACTACTGTCGGTCCTGTGTTACCTGCCAGCGAGTTGGCAAGGCAGGGGATGTACACAGGGCTCCGCTAAAACCTTTGCCTGTGATTGACGAACCTTTTAAGAGGGTGGCAGTGGATATCATTGGGCCTTTGGCCATCCCTAGCAGTTCAGGCAAACGTTTTATCCTTACAGTTGTCGACTATGCCACGCGTTATCCAGAGGCGGTGGCTCTCTCCTGCGTCCGGGCAGACAAGGTCGCTGATGCTCTGCTGGGAATCTTCACAAGAGTGGGATTCCCGGCTGAGCTCATTAGCGATCAAGGCCCTCAGTTTGTGTCCGACTTGATGCAAGCTCTCTGTCGGAAAATACAGATGACGCATATCATGGCCAGTCCTTATCACCCACAAACGAACGGTTTGTGCGAGCGTTTCAATGGAACCTTGAAACAAATGTTGTGCACCTTTGTGCACTCCCAGGGTAAGGACTGGGAACGATATCTGCCTCATCTGCTGTTTGCTTACCGAAAGGTGCCTCAGGAGTCCACAGGCTTTTCGCCATTTGAACTTTTGTACGGACGGAGGGTAAGAGGACCCCTGGACCTAATCCGTGAGAACTGGGAGGGCAAGATTGCCGACTCAAAGGTCTCTGTTGTGGATTATGTCCTAAAATTCAGAGATAAAATGGAGACGCTGGTGGAAATTGTGCGGGAGAACATGACCCAGGCCCAGACTAGGCAGAAAGAGTGGTATGACCGTAATGCTAGGGAGTGGACCTATGACATTGGTCAGAAGGTGTATGTTCTGCCTCCCCTGCGGCAGAACAAACTCCAAGCAGCATGGGAAGGCCCGTACACCATCACCCAGCGTCTGAATGATGTCACCTACTTGGTCAGGTTGGGGAAAGGGCGTAGACGGCAGAAGGCCATTCATGTTAACATGATCAAAGCCCATCATGAGCGCACGGCCTATGTCATGCCGGTCTGCAGCAGGCCAGAGCCCGAGGAGGCTGATCCACTTCTAGACCTGCTAGCAGACACCAGGGAGGTAGACTCAGAACTCCTGATAAACTTCAATCTTACCCCCACCCAGGTACCTGGACTGAAGCGAGTGCTGGCAGTACATGGTAGCAGGTTTACGGGAAAACCTGGGAGGACACACCTCGCTGTCCACCAGGTGGACACCGGGGCACATCCCCCCATTAAACAGTCGGCCTATCGCGTCTCCCTGGAGGTGCTGGCCGACATGAAAAGGGAGGTGGAGGAAATGCTGCAGCTGGGGGTGATTCAGAAGTCCCACAGTGCCTGGGCGTCCCCAGTAGTCTTGGTTCCCAAAAAGGACCAGACGACCAGGTTCTGTGTGGACTACCGGAAGCTGAATGCCATCACTACTGCAGATGCCTACCCCATGCCCCGGATTGATGAGTTGTTAGATAGGCTGGCGGCCGCCCGTTATATAACAATCATGGATCTGAGCAGGGGGTACTGGCAAATTCCTCTGGCCCCTGAGGCTCGGGAAAAGTCGGCCTTCATCACCCCATTCGGATTGTTCGAGTTTACCGTCATGCCGTTTGGGATGAAGAATGCCCCAGCTACCTTCCAGAGAGTCATGAATGACTTACTGGAGGGGCTGGAAACCTTTGCCGTAGCCTACCTGGATGACATCGCCGTGTTCAGCCCTACCTGGGAAGAACACCTGGTGCACCTGTCACAGGTCCTGGACCAACTGACGGCTGCCAATCTGACTGTAAAACCCAGTAAGTGTCAGATTGGCATGACTGATGTGCAGTACTTGGGACACCAGGTAGGAGGAGGTACCCTGAAACCCGAGACAGGGAAGGTTGAGGCCATCCTGGCCTGGCCTACCCCTCAAACCAAAAAGCAGGTTATGTCTTTCTTGGGGACCGCTGGCTACTATAGGAAATTTGTATGTAACTATAGTAGCCTGGCCAAACCTCTGACTGACCTAACCAAAAAGAAACTGCCCAAGGTGGTGTCTTGGACACCAGAATGTGAGCAGGCATTTCAGGCCTTGAAGGAGGCGCTGGCCAGTGCCCCTGTGCTGCAGGCTCCAGACTTCACCCGCCGTTTCCTTGTGCAGACGGATGCCTCTGCCTTTGGATTGGGTGCAGTCCTGAGCCAGGTGGACGAGGCCGGAGAGGAGCATCCCATCCTCTACCTGAGCAGGAAGCTGCTTCCCAGGGAAGTAGCATATGCCACGATCGAAAAGGAGTGTCTTGCGATCGTGTGGGCTCTCCAGAAGTTACAAACGTACCTTTATGGACGGCACTTCACTGTGATCACGGATCACAATCCCTTGAGCTGGCTAAATCGTGTTGCTGGGGAGAATGGCAAACTACTTCGGTGGAGCCTAATTCTTCAGCAATACGATTTCACCATCCAGCATAAGAAAGGCAGCGCCCATGGCAATGCTGATGGGCTGTCACGACAAGCCGAGCCCGCAGGAGTCGGTTGCGTCAGGAGGGAAATTGTAGTCACCCATCTTAGGAATTCAAAGCTTTTTAAGTTCAACAGAAAAGGTTATCTCAACAGAGAAAGGCCTGTCGTAAAACTGTCACCCTCCCCATTCAGAGACCAAACAGGCCTAGGTCGTAAAGTCTTCTGAATACACCTCACTAGAATAAGTATGAAATTTCAGCATGTTTCATAACTTCTGACTTAGTAATAGCACAGACATAATCTGGACATATTTAGCTTCCTCAGATAATATGGAACGTTTCAAGTCCAGACACCCCTATGTCAGGTCATATGGGAAACCCCTGGGACCACTTATTCCTCCAAAGCAGGCTATACGTTATAGATATGGCATGTTTAGACTTGTTTTGAAGGAAATCTCAAGTTGAATTATAATATGGATATTTGGAGTCTGTAAACACTATAGATGCAGATATATGAGTATGTATTACAAAATCACCTGGGACGTGGTCATGAGTGTAGACACCTCCCAGCAACCAACACCTAAAACCAGCTGATCAGATGATTGGTTACTGGTCGCTGTCAACACCCCCTTTGATTTGACAGAAAAGAGGAGATGCCAAGACAATGGTCAGTTCTCCTTTTACCATCCAAGAAGAAACATCTGCCAAGTCGAGAACCAATTACCTAGCTCATCGATCGAACTCTGATCAACCCTTGGACATTAATTGCAAGTATTCTTTCTTCCCAATTCTACCTTATTGCTTTGTGGCTGTATATTGTCTTTATCTTTTTGAAACATCTTTTTTCTGTAAATATTTTATTTGCATCAACTTTGACCTTTTCATAATAAACCCTTATGTTGAAAAGTGTTAACCTTGTCTCTAAAGCTCCTAATGCAAGCTATAAACGAACCTGCCTCTTGAAGGGCGCTACTGTTGTAGAGTAAGACTCTGAGCAGACCTGTCTGTGGTGACAGTGTGTGTGGCAGACGCTTATTCTAAAATTATAATTGGTATTGCAAAATTACGAGTCTCCCCCGGCTCGGTCTTTTAAACGGGGGTGGTGGCAGTTAAAGGGTTAATTGTGTAATTAGCCCAGTGACAATCACTCTCAGGCTGCTCGCACCTAGATTGTGGTCCTGCAAGCTGGAAAATCTTTGTGCTGGGCGCAGCTGAGAGTGGCATTGTTACATAAGTGACAGCGTGGTGTGAGGTTGGCCGGTCCTTTGTCGCGAGTTAGCGAGGAGGGCAGGGATCTGACACCCGCGTTCGTCACACCTTCATTTCTTTGTAAGTAAGCAAACTTACAAAATGTTTACCTTACAACATAATTATTTTCCCCACTGTGTGTATATATATATATAGATATATATCTATATATATCTATATATATCTATATATATAGATATATATATATAGACACATATACATACACATACAGTATCTCACAAAAGAAGTTGAATGCACGTGCTCAACATAATATCTAGAGGTTATCTTTGGGAAATAGACGTATGAGTGCTGCCAGCATTGCTGCAGAGGTTAAAGGGGTGGGGAACAGCCTGTCAGTGCTCAGACCATACGCCGCACACTGCACCAAATTGGTCTGCATGGCTGTCATCTCAGAAGGAAGCCTCTTCTAAAGATGATGAACAAGAAAGCCTGCAAACAGTTTGCTGAAGACAAGCAGACTAAGGACATGGATTACTGGAACCATGTTCTGTGGTCTGATGAGACCAAGATAAACTTATTTGCTTCAAATGGTGTCAAGCGTGTGTGGCGGCAACCAGGTGAGGAGTACAAAGACAAGTGTGTCTTTCCTACAGTCAAGCATGGTGGTGGGAGTGTCATGGTCTGGGGCTGCATGAGTGCTGCCGGTGTTCTATCGACATGTGCCCTCTGTCGAAAAGTGCCCGTGCATGCGCAGGACAGAGCCCCACTCCAGCTGATTTCCCAATCAGCTGGAGTGACGTGACCATGGCGCATGCACAGATCACAGGAGGCATTTTTCGACGGGAGAAAGAATGTCGCTGACACTATTCAAAGCTATTCACAGAACGGAGGGAGGACACAGTAGTTGTTACATTATGCCTCGCTGTTGCAGGGCAGCATGTGGCTGTGTTGAAGGGTGGCTTTTGTCTGTGTTGCAACCCGCCCTTAGACACAGGCAACAGGCGCTGATCAAAACCCTAAAGCTGCTGTGCAACAACTGACAAAAGGCGACCTTGAGCAGACTGAAACCCCGTCCCGCAACAGCGAGGCACAATATAAGAACCACGGTGTCCCTCCGCTCTGTGAATAGCTTTTAATACTGTCCGTGACATTCTCTCTCCCGTCAAAAAATGCCTCCTCTGATGTGCACATGCGCCAGGGTCACGTCACTCCAGCTGATCGTCAAATCAGCTGGAGTGCGGCTTTGTCCTGCGCATGCACGGGCACTTTTCGACAGAGGGCACATATCGATAGAACACTGGCACTGGGGAGCTACAGTTCATTGAGGGAACCATGAATGCCAACATGTACTGTGACATACTGAAGCTGAGCATGATCCTTTTCCTTCGGAGACTGGGCCGCAGGGCAGTATTCCAATATGATAACAACCCCAAACACACCTCCAAGACGACTACTGCCTTGCTAAAGAAGTTGAGGGTAAAGGTGATGGACTGGCCAAGCATGTCTCCAGACCTAAACCCTATTGAGCATTTGTGGGACATCCTCAAACGGAAGGTGGAGGATCTCTAAAATCCACCAGCTCTGTGATGTTGTAATGGAGGAGCAGAAGAGCACTCCAGTGGCAACCTGTGAAGCTCTGGTGAACTCCATGCACAAGAGGGTTAAGGCAGTGCTGGAAAATAATGGTGACCACACAAAATATTGACACTTTGGACCCAATTTTGACATTTTCACTTAGGGGTGTACTCACTTTTGTTGCCAGCGGTTTAGACATGAATGACTGTGTGTTGAGTTATTTTGAGGGGACAGCAAATTTACATTGTTATACAAGCTGTACACTCACTACTTTACATTGTAGCAAAGTGTAATTTCTTTAATGTTGTCACATGAAAAGATAGAATAAAATATTTACAAAAATGTAAGGGTCTACTAACTTTTGTGAGATACTGTATATATATTTACAATTTTTTTTAACACACATTGACCAAAGCAATATAATATTACCATAGTATCATTGTACTACTCTGGGTAAGTGATCAGTATATATAGATATTTTTTTTATTACACATTATGTTTTCTTCCATGTGATATGAGGTACTATTCCTCTCACTGACACCAACAATGGTTTCTCTACCTCAATGTCCAGGAATGCGCGCTACGACATCTCACGTATTACACTGTATAAAAGCCCTGTATAAAAGGCTTTTATACAGTGTAATACGTGAGATGTCGTAGCGTGCATTCCTGGACATTGAAGTAGAGACACCATCACACTTCCGCATTGTTAATGTAAAGACTGCAGCTCCTACAGTCAATTGATACAGCTTTTGAACCTGACGTTTTTTTCCGATGACATTTGGTTGCCTGTTTTAAACTACTAAGATGTGAGTACCATTCTGTCATCTACTTTAAATAAAGAGTGTTTATGGTTTTACGCTATGGGAATCTCCTCTTTCCTTTATGTCTAAACGTCATCTTGATCCAGAAAGCGCTATAGGACTGCTGCACAGTGGCATACACTGTGACTGTGTGTCACCCCCGCAGGGGTTAAAGAAGCTGGTGAGTGTCTGCATGATCACAATACAAGACACAAGCACCCGGTCACTACAATTAATACAGGCAGTAGATGCATGTTGGATACACCTGCCTAGATTTAAAGAAACGCCAAGAAATTTACAAAGAAAATTCACAAGGACTGTTTAAAATCACTCATGTTGCACTAAGCACAAGTCACGGTCTATTCATCCAGCTCACTATAAGTGTCAAATAAATGCCCAATGATAAACAACAACAATTTATAAGCATTGTATAAACACCACTTTAGTTGCACTGTGCACAAGTCACGTATTACATGTGTTTTTTATGTTTTTTTATATTTCATTGATTGTTTGTAGCATTAGTCACTTTAGGACTTACTAGTGGGGAATTTCCCCTATCCTTTCCACTTCCCCTTCCCTTTACCCACCCCCTCCCCCATACTCTTAGTGGATTACTCTTTATATGGTCTATTTGGTTTATATGTGATTTATATGGCAGCTATTAGCTTACCCATTTAGGACAGCGCCACACCCACATACCAACTCCTCATTCACCTTCCGTCTTCCCCACTTCGGTGGAGATCACGTCTGTGGAGGCCCGCAGTCCAGCACTTTATTTTATTTTATTCTATTTACTTCAGTTGCGCGGATACACCATTTAGTTCTGTTATTTATAAAACATTGAGGCCATGTTTAACCTTACTGACGTTGTGCCCGAGGACATTTTCTACCACCAATGGCCACAATCTGGCCCCCTTAAAGTCTGAAGGGCAGAAAACTGCCCCTCGTTTGAAAAGTTTGGAGACCTCTGCTATATGCAACATTTTACAGATCGTGCCTGTGAGCGTGTGCGAGGAGCAATCGGGGAGGACATCATATGACATTGACTTGGATCGATGAGAGTCCCGCCCAGCCGTCAATTGACTATAGGCTGGGTGGGAAGTGGTTAAAATCGCGCTGCTCCAAATTGGTGGCTGCTAACACACATGCGTTTGGGAGATGCTTGAGTGTGCCATTAAGAAATAATGGCATCTGTGTACGTCTGTGTTCCCATGCAGTCAGAGAATACTGCGCTTACACACATACTGCACGTACGTGCAGTACTGCACCGCAATTAGTGTGAACCATCCACTGTGGTACCATGCTTTTTGGTGGCCGTAAACACACTTGTGTTTGTGAAATGCGTGGGGATACACATACGAATTAAATGGCACCCAAATGCATCTGCAGACCCCATGCAGAGCGGGAAAACGAATGCTTCCACGCACCTTCCTGTACAGCAATTGGTGTAAACCAGCCCTAAGCTGTGGGACATTTCTTTCAAGTTTGCCGCAATGTTTGGGAGGCAGCAAGGGGGCCAGATACAGAGATAAGAGGGGTGAGAAGAAGAAGGGGGCATAAACATTCCTTCACTCTGGATTGTAGAGTATTAGCTCTCACTTGTAGTGCAGGCATACATAATCATCTGAAGTAGATGTAGCCAGGAGCTGGCTAAATTACCTGCAGTGACAAGGGACGCTATGCAGCATTGCCACAGGGAGCTTGTTTCCCCTAGTGCCCAGCACAGACTCTGATGGGGTTTTCTGAATGCGGAGCAGGTAAAGACTTGAAAATAGCAAGCAGAGAATCTTGGGATATGTAGTCCGGGAAGACAAGTTTGTATGGAAGCTGAGCCATTGTGGACTACAAGTTCCAGCCAGCTGGGGGAAGAAGACAGAATGCTGAGAGAGGAGATAAATAGCCTTGGAGGAGGAGGAGCCAGTCTCTTGGGACCCCCAGAATGGACATGCAAGAAGTGACTCTGAAGGTGAGCAGTGTTGTGGCTGCGTTAAGGCCTGTGCGTGGAGAGAGAGAGTCATCATCAGTGGATGCAGGGGCATCTTCCTCCAGCTTTACCTGATCTGCCACTTCCACAACATCTACTTCAAAACCAGCTGGGCTGTGGAGTGGTACTTTCCCTTTGAGCCAGACTCTGTGGAGGACCTGCTGCGGAGTCTTCACACCAACTTTGGGAAACTGAAGACTACCGGGATTGGTAAACAGGCACTTGCCCATCTTCCTAAAACAAAGGACACTTCATGCAGAAACCATTGTCTTGTTTCTCTGATTAAACTTATAGGAAAACCTTTTGCTACACTTACCCTTTGCTGAGCAGCTACAGTGCTCACCCTGCTTGTCAGGACACCGCAAGCATACTTTAAATCACTGAGACTACTTCATACCCCCCCCCCCCCCCCCACAAGGGATAAAAGCTATTGGTGTCATAAAGGCCTATAATTCCACCCAGGACTCTACTTACAAAAAGAGCGGGTTTAAAGGCTTAAGGGTCATATTATCTGAATTGAATACAGAGCTCATACGTTGCAATCCTTGGACAGGGGCTCTGAACCAAAATCGGCACAGGGCCCAAGGTGTACCTGAAGCTAAACTGAACATTAAATTTAAGTGAGCTTAATACATTCCAGATGCATCGAAATCAGGTGTGCAAAGGTGTTGTTTTCTTTAATAAACAGCCACAGCTGAGTAGAAAAGCCTGTCCCCTTTCCTGAATGTTGAGAAAGCCGTTTTCTTTCTCAGTGGAAGCAGTCGTCTCATGCAGAGGTCTGCCACATCTCTGCTGAGTCAGACCTCCCACTTATGTGTCCTGCTGATTGGAGACCTCTAGCTTTGACTCATCAGCCAGTGTGTTCGACCTGCACTGCTTCCTCACAAACGGCAAATGTAAAATTTGAAACACCTTCTGATTTACTACACCTGGAATACATTTAGCTGGTTTAAACTGGAAGATCAGTTATGTAGTAGACCAGTTATCCAAAAAGTACTGTTCTTTGCATTCTTGTTCCCATTTTAACATGTAGGGCATTTTATCAGAATTAGGAGTAGGTTGAATCAAACTGTAGATAGCCGAAATAATATCCCTACCTCTAGGAGAAGACCTGCAATTTTTTCAAAAAGAGTGTTCCTTTAGTAAGAATAAGGAATAATGTGATGCAAAAAATAACCTAATTAACCTAATTTAATAGAATATGTGCATTTCACTATAGGGAACATTTTTAAGGGTTTGACAACTACAGAATGAAATAAAACTTGGGTTCTCTTGAAGTGAGAAAAGCGTGGTTAACTGATTGTTTTCCCACCAGGTAAAACTACCAGGCAAAGAAAATGCAGCAGCAAATTTTGGGTCGACTAAGAAAGACAACATAGGAGAAACATATGCAACTAGATAGTGTTTATGTTTGCTTAGATTCCACAACTGTAGGGATTAGGCAACCAAAGAATCAAATGGAGCAATTGCTGAGTAAAAAATAGTAGATGACCAAGGTAGGCTTGGTAGTATGAATATATTGAACCCATTTCAAATGTAATCCAGGGGACTCTCGAGTGAGAGATATTTCATTGTGCGAAGTTGGGCAAATCTGGCTGCTAAATAATATGACCAGAAATGCGGTACCCCTAGTCCAGATTGGCTTAATCTAAGTAGTAATCATGTAAGGTCCAATTTAATGTGTAACAAATATTATGGAGGGAACCTTGAGACAAATGTTCTTGTTTACCTTGTCTCCAGGTTGGAGAAGTGGAGCTATTCGGTGGTGCTGATCTGAGAATGGGAGTGCTGGAGTCAGTTCTGAATCTGAAACTAAATTTGGTCATAGTCTTTGTGCACAGAGTACATGCATTACTGGAGAACAAAGTATTGGCAAAGGAAGGTGTGGATCCTTGCCATATACTGTACAATGAAGACTGGGGGCTCCTTGGTACTGCAGCAGAAGAAGTCCTGCAGGTGCTCGGGTTGGTGACTTGGTTTGAATACAAACTGCATAAGTTTTAACATAGTCCTCAACATCCTTTTGGATATAAGGTCATAAGTGCAAGCAGAAAAGAAATGTGAGAGTTTTTTTAATACCTGGGTTCTGGTGAGCTTGAAGTTATGGGCCCAATGAAGGCGTTTATAAAGAGTTTATTTCTGAGCAGGGAGAAATGTGGATTCCCGAATAGAAGTCAGGGCCTGGATACAAGTGATCAGCAGTGTGAGAGGGCATCAACTCTAGAGTAATCGGTCAGTCCTGGGTTTAAAAGTGAACAGAGAGTCAAAGCGAGAGAAAAACAAAGGCTAACAGGCTTGCCTAGAGTTTCATAGATGAGCCACTTGTAAGTATTTGATGTTTTTATGATCCATGTAAATTGCAATAAGATGAGGTAGAATATTTTTTTCTCTGCTGAGGATAATTTTTTGGAGGAGAAGGTGCAAGAGAGCCTAGCCCCACAGGGCCTATAGAATAGGAAGATTCCAACTCCCACAGATATGCACTGACCTCAATGTAAAATGGTTTAGGGATGTCTGATCTTGTTAGAGTAATACCAGATCTTTCCATGTGATAGTGGAGTAGTTGCTGATAAACTGCCAGCAGCAGTTAGTGAATCCAAGAAAGGGCTATGTAGCTTTAAAAACTGCTGGGCAGGGACCAGTTGAAGACAGCCGCAACTTTCTCAGAGCCCAGGGAAAAAACATCCTTAGAAATAATTTAACCAAGGTAAGGGATTGCCAGACAGAAGATGAAAGAAGTTTGGATAGTACAACCTGCTTTCTTGGGATGTCTTGTCCTTCTCTCCACCCTACCCTAATAAGACTAAATCTTTAAGAATAAACACTCTTAATTGGAGATACACAATTTAAAAAAAAATGATGCCAAGCTGCTCCTTGAAGCCATCCAGACCTCAGGAGGACGCTACTGATGGACCTTTCATTTCTCTTTACAGCTCCAAAAAGAAAACCACGTCTTTACTCCATGTATTCCATAACTGTTACCTGAGTTTTGTCTCAATTTTTAGAGATTCCTCTTTTGGCCATTTCAAACTTGGCATCACAGGATCTCCTAACCTCCTTTAAAATCTTAAACCTCTCTACGCTTAATAGTAAAGATTCAGCATTATCCTCCTCTTGTTTCCACCTCCCCCTTTCTTTTTTTTTTTAATATCTTTTCAGATACTATCTGTCATAGAGAGTTGCCAGAGAGCTTTTTCCTTCCCCATTTTCTTTCTTTTTTTTATCTTTTTCTTTTTTTTCCCTTCATCCCTCACTTTTTCCCCTAAATATGAATATAATCATCAACAGAATAGCAAGTATATTAGCTAAACAGCTAACATCAAAATTTTTGGAACAAGGGAGCTTTTATGGGGGTTTGCCAAAATCAGATGCAAGCAAAGAAATTAGGAATCTGTCTTTTTAATTTTTTTTTTGGTTAATTGGTAAGCAGGGCTGGTGCAAGGATTTTTGACACCCTAGGCGAAACCTCATTTTGCTGCCCCCCTTGGCTCCACCCCTGACTCCACCCCCTTAGCCCTGCCCATGTATACCCACCTTTTAAATGAAGCGCCCATCAAATGCAACCTCTCCAGCACCCATCAAATGCAGCCTCACCAGCGCCCATCAAATGCAGCCTCACCAGCGCCCATCAAATGCAGCCTCACCGGCGCCCATCAAATGCAGCCTCACCAGCGCCCATCATTGCAGCCTTACCAGCGCCCATTAAATGCAGCCTACCATCAACCATCAATGCAGCCTACCAGTGCCCATCAATGAATGTTTACTTGCTTCCATTCATTTGGGAGTCGGGACACAGACACAGTCCTCTGCCGCCGCTGCGCCTCTGCCACATGTGCGAATGGAGGGATGGCTGCCCACTGATGCTGAGACTTAGTTGCTTGCTGCAGAGAGAAGAGAGTAGGAACATCAGTGGCTGGGTGCCCTAGGCAGAAGTGCGCCCTAGGCGGCTGCCTAGTTTGCCTATTAGTAGCACCGGCCCTGTTGGTAAGGCTGTAACACACTAGCTGCCACCGCTTACCACACACCCTAAATAGGACTATCCTCACCATGTGCTCCGTTTGAGCACAGAGTGCTGGATATTAGGCTGGATTTAACCTCTTTTATTTATATCAGTAACCTTGAGGGTCCTTTTTCTTGTGTAACCTGTTTTTCTTTTTCCCTCCTCTTTTTTCCCCTTAATCTTTATGGTCCAGTCTACCAAAACCCAAACAGTCCTAGAACTATGGAAAAAGAAAAAAAAGAGGGTGCAACCAGTCTTGCGCATTACTTAAAAAAAAAACATTTTTTTTGAAGAAATAAAACCATCAATATCCATGGTGACCTGCATACTCTGGTCCTCTGCACAAATCCCATCGTAGGGAAGACACTTCCAGTGGCTGACATGTTTCGAGTGTAGGAGCCCTCATCTTCAGAGGCGAGGCTCTGATGAGCTTTATATCACGTGCTGTTTGTGAGTACATAATTGTTTTATTTCTTCTGTACAAAGGTTTTTTTAAAGTAATGCACAAGGCTGATGTGCTCTCTGTTTTTTGTTTTTCCAGTATTCTCTTTGGGCTTCCCCAGTCCTCAGGGGGCTGAAAAGTCTTGCCTAGCTTCAAGCTGTCAAAGACCTCCACTGCTGAAACATTCACTTCGAGCACAGGAGGCTGTTTGTTTGTGTAATCTTGAAACGATGTTCCTATAATGTTAAAGGTCTGAGAGGACAAGTCTTATATTAGATGCATAAAATCAAAACAAACATCATTTTGTTTCAAGAAACCCACTTTAAAACCAATTCTATACCATCTTACTACAACAGATACTTCTGTAGATGGTAACACGGTACAAATACAGTTAAAAAATCTAAAGGAGTATCTATAGCATTCCATTTGAGGTGATTGTAGCCGTATTAGTGCACTTGCGACAGAAACAATTGAGTCCTATCTGTGATACCTTTTTATTTGCACTAACATACAATTGTTCAGGACAAGTTTTCAAAGTATGTCCCCTTCTTCAAAGTCCTAGGAGTACTAATTCACAAACGTTTTAGCAAAATGTTAAAAAAAGGCAATCTCTGGGGGAAAGGAAAAAAAAAAGAAAGAACAAACACACACAAACAAATGTACATGGCAATAGTAATAAAACTAGCATAGTTAGTGAGATAAGACAGAGGGAGAGCTATAGACTGGGGAGGGGGTGGGGATGACAGTCTCAGAGGGGGTCATAAAACTGTTAGATAACGAGTAAGAAAACCCATATCTAAATTTTTTATCTTTTGTGTCAAATAGAATTATCATTATTAGTTCAAAAGGTTTCATTTCCTGAATAAATTTGAAAATCCCTTTAAGAACTAAGACATTGAGGTCTTCCATAGTGTGCAACCAAATCAATCCATCTAAAAGTGTCACACAAACACAAAAGGGATCTTCAGTATCCCAGGATCATACAACTGCACCTCCAATAATGTGGTCTACCTCATCCAATGCAAAAGATGTAGAAAAGTATCTTACATTGGCGAAACAGGACAGATGTTGCAAACAAGGATGAATTTGTACAGACACACCATCGCGTAACATAAAGAAGTTTCTGCACACCTGTGGGACATCACTTTTCACAACCAGACCACACTATGGAAGACCTCAATGTATTTGCTCTTAAAGGGAATTTCAAAACTATCCAGGAAAGGAAAACTTTTGAACTAAGAATGAATTCTATTTAACACAAAACATAATGGCCTAAATTTAGATATGGGTTTTCTTACTCATTATCTAACAGTTTTACGACCCCCTCATTGAATTCAACCACCCCTTCCATCCCCTCTCCAGTCTATAGGTCTCCCTTTGTCTTGTCCCACTAACTATGCTAGTTTTATTACCATTGCCATGTACATTTGTTTGTGTGTGTGTTTGTTTGTTTGTTTTTTGTTGTTTTTTAACCTTTCCCTCAGAGATTGCCTTATTTTAACATTCTGCTAAAAAATTTGTGAATTCGTACTCCTGGGACTTTAAAGAAGGGGACATACCCCAAAATCTTGTCCTAAAAAATTGTATGTTAGTGCAAATAAAAAAAGTATCACAGATAGTACTCAATTGTTTCTATAGCATTCCACAAAACTCTCACAGTGAATGTGATAGATTATCAATCTTTTAGGATGGTGTGCTTTTGTAAAATAAGAAAAACAGCAACAGGCGCCTCTTAGCAAGATAGTAATATTTAATAGCAGATATGTATTAAAAGCACTCAGATATAGTGACTTATTAGTCCGGCGCAGGGGGTTCCAGTAGAAGCCATAGATGATCTCTGCGGTATATGATGGAAGGGAGCCTAGTTCCTCTATGCTGTCGGCTCGTGTGTTTGGCGCAGCTTCTAGGATACGAGAATGATCCAAAACGAGGCTTGCAACTCGGCCAGGCAGTGAGAGGGAGGGCTGAAATGCAGAGTCAATAGTATGTGCTGTACTGCCATTAAGCAACGCATTTCAGAGCATGCGCTGGGGGGGGCGCGCTCCTTTCTCAAGCTAAAGGGGATTGATTATGCGCGGCCTATTTAAGTGCTTCCTCAGCACTGCCACCTAATGGAAAAACTGATACTGCAGAAGTATAACTTGGTCAACAGGACAGAGGGAGGAAATTAGATTGTGGATATGCGTTATACCAGATTATAACTTTGCCTCTGTTGCAGCCACCTCAAACCTGTCCTACCCGATTACCCTAGAATTGCATACAGGAAAGCTCCCATCATTAAGAACATAATTGCACACAGCAAACTGAAGTCATTAAAGAAAGTTGCACCAGCACAGGCCCATAAGATTCCACTTAGGGGCATGTTCCAGTGCAAAAAAACAATGTGCAAAACCTGCAGTTTCGTTAAACATGGAAAAAAACATTTTTCCACAAAAGGAAAAACATATATGCTGGGTGAGATTTATAACTGTGGTTCCGACTTCGTGGTCTATGGTCTCAGTTGTCCCTGTAATCTCATGTATGTGGGACGTACCATACGTCCACTAAGACAAAGATTTGGTGAGCATAGGAGAAAGATAGAAGGTGGCAGGGATAAACATAGTGTACCACGCCACTTCTGTGAACATCATGCTAAATCTACAGAGGGTCTCGAAGTGTGGGTCATAGAACAAATACCCAAAAATCTTCCTGTAGCAGAAAGGTTTTATAGACTATGTGAGAGAGAAACCTTCTGAATCTATTCCTTAGACACTCTTAACCCTGGTGGGATTAACGAAGAGTTGGAGATTTCCATCTTATAATTACAATTTTATTCATTTTTTGCTCCCATACCCCGTCTAATTTTAAAAGAAAAATATGGAATAAGAACAAACTTTTTAAAGAATACCAATGATGACCTAACATAGCAATAAATTTATTTATATACTTTTTAGTCAATTATCATATTAGTGGCCTCACATATGATGTTACATGCACACATATATGTGTGTGTGCATGTAAATATATACACGTAAATATGGATGCCAACCTATTATTATTTTCATGAGAACAATATAATGGCATCTTTCTTTTGCCTGTCATATCTATCCAATTATGTCCATCCAATGAAGTTTTTATCAATTCCTTCAACAACACTCATATTCACCAGGTGTACAAATAGGCATAATAACTATACATACTTTTTAAATACGTATATATATATCTATCTATAGATAGATATATCTATATATCTATAGATATATCTATCTATAGAGATATATATATATATATATATCTCTATCTATCTATCTATATATATATATATAGATAGATAGATAGATAGATAGATAGATAGATAGATAGATAGATAGATAGATAGATAGATAGATAGATAGATAGATAGATAGATAGATAGAAATATATATATATATATATATATATATATATATATACATATATTTATTTATATTTTAGATATTGCATTTTATCAAGTTATATTTAAACTGTGTAAATTTTATTTGACATGTACTTGTGGTAATGCATACAGATGTACCATCCAGCAGTTAAGGAAGGTGGCTGCAACAGAGGCAAAGTTATAATCTGGTATAACGCATATCCACAATCTAATTTCCTCCCTCTGTCCTGTTGTCTAAGTTATACTTCTGCAGTATCAGTTTTTACCATTAGGTGGCAGTGCTGAGGAAGCACTTAAATAGGCCGCACATAATCAATCCCCTTTAGCTTGAGAAAGGAGCGCGCCCCACAGCGCATGCTCTGAAACGCGTTGCTTAATGGCAGCACAGCAGATACTATTGACTCTTCGTTTCAGCCCTCCCTCTCACTGCCTGGCCGAATTGCAAGCCTCGTTTTGGATCATTCTCGTATCCCGGAAGCTGCGCCGAACACACGAGCGGACAGCATAAAGGAACTAGGCTCCCTTCCATCATATACCACAGAGATCATCTATGGCTTCTACTGGAACCCCCTGCGTCGGACTAATAAGTCACTATATGTGAGTGCTTTTAATACATATCTGCTATTAAATATTACTGTCTTGCTAAGAGGCGCCTGTTGCTGTCTTTCTTCTTTTACATATTGGAGTGGCTTCACCTCCCCTCACAAGGCTGCCCTGCAAAAAGACTGTATATTTCTCACAAGGAGCTACACTTAGCCCAAAGGACTATTGTGATGTTTGCACTTTGTTTTTATTACTTATATTGAGACCTGTGCTGCTATTTGTTGTTTATATTTGTCATTGCTTTTGTGAAATACATGTTGTGGGATATTAACCACTTGCTGCCCACTCACAGTACTTTTACTGCGAGTGGGCGATAGCTGCAGGCTCCACAACATACTGGTACGTCGCAGTGCACATGCGCACCCGGCCACTCACATCTGATTGCTTTGACCAATAGTAGCAATAACATGATTACATGTAAACAAAGCAGCCATGAATAGCTTCTATTCATGACTGCTTACTTACTATGCCTTACTATTACTAATGATGCTGTCATTGGCCCACAGCTATCACATGGTACCTGGCTGCCTGTACCATGTAAACAGCTGTAGCCTATCACAGATCACAATAGTAAGCAAACTGTTTTGAATGAAAGCCATGCATGACAGTTAAAACTATTGATTATGAACAACTCTTATTATATATATTTATATATATTATATATATATATATATATTTTAACCACTTCAATACAGTGCACTTACACTTCCTTCCTGCCCAGACCAATTTTCAGCTTTCAGCGCTCTCACACATTGAATGACAATTACTCAGTTATGCAACACTGTACCCATATGAAATTTGTGTATTTTTTTCACACAAATAGAGCTTTCTTTTGGTGGTATTTAATCACTAGTGGGTTTTTTATTTTTTTGTGCTATAAATAAAAAAGACCGTAAATTTTGTGAAAAAAATGTCTTTTTCTTTGTTTCTGTTATAAAATTTTGCAAATGAGTATTTGTTCTTCATAAATTTTGGCCAAAATTTATACTGCTACATATCTTTGGTAAAAATAACCCAAATAAGTGTAAATTATTTGGTCTTTGTGAAAGTTATAGAGTCTACAAACTATGGTGCCAATCACTGAAAATTGATCACATATGATCACACCTGATGTACTGACGGCCTATCTCATTTCTTGGGACACTAACAAGTCAGGAAAGTACAAATACACCCTAAATGACCCCTTTTTAGAAAGTACACATTCCAATTAACAGGTTATTTCTCTCTCAGAGCATATGCATACAACAGATTACACCCCAAAATACATTCTGCTACTCCTCCTAAGTATGGCGATATCACATGTGTGAGACTTTTACACAGCCTGGCCACATACAAAGGCCCAACATTGAAGTAGCATCTTCAAGCTTTCTACGAGCATAAATGACATATCTCATTTCTCAACCACATATTACACTTTTGAAGGCCCTGGAGCACCAGGACAATGGAATTGTCCCTAAAATTACCCCATTTTGGAAAGCAAACATCCCAACGTATAATCTATGAGGCACAATGAGTCTTTTGAAAGGTTTATTTTTTTCCAGAAGTTTTTGGAAAATGTGGAAAAAAAATGAAAACGCATTTTTTTTACACAAAGTTGCCCATTTATCAGATATTTCCAACACATAGCATGTACATAGCAAAGATGACACCCCAAAATACATTCTGCTACTCCTCCTGAGTATGGCGATACCACATGTGTGAGACTTTTACACAGCCTGGCTACATACAGAGGCCCAACAAGTAGCACCATCAGGCGTTCTAGGAGCATAAATTACATATATAATTTCCTGGCAAGCTATCATTTTTGAAAGCCCTTCATATTTCTAACACATAGCATGTACATACCAAGAATTACAATCCAAAATTCTATTGTGGAAAGGGTAAAAAAAAGCATTACCTGTGCTTTTAGTAGTATCCACAGGGGAGAGCACTGGTCCAGGCAGCAGGCAGGAATATTGTCTATAGTCAGCACAAGGATATTGTCAGCACAGCACAGTCCATAGAAATTGTCCAGGCAGAGACAGCCAGCACAGCCATAATATTGGCCCTGGTACACTGTTACCTGCAGACACTCATTATTGTACCGCTCTCCAGCACTTCATAAACATACTGCCTCTTGCTACAGCTAATTATTTGCATAGTCCAGGAAGCGGTGTGATCCATTCATGCGGCAGGCAGAGGCATGGTGGCAGTAAGTCAGCAGCAGGCTGAGGGCCGCAATCAGGTAAGACCTGTGCACAGGGGCACAGGGGTATAGGCTTCGACCCACCCAAATCTCTATGAAGCCTCCGGACTTCAGTCCCTAATCCGGTAATTCCGAAACCTGGAGAAAACAAAAAAAAATTGTTTTCTCCATCCGGAAAAACAATTCTAGAGCCCCTCATATATGTGAGACCCCTGTGTACTACAGTAGCAGGGCAACAGATCAATCCAAGCGGTAGGCAAAAGCATAGTCCATAAAACAGGCCAGGGTCAATTCACATGCAAGCAGTCCAAGCGGTAGGCAGTAGCATAGTTAATAAGACAGGCCAGGGTCAGTTCACGTGTAAGCAGTCCAAAAACGGTAGGCAGAGGCATAGTCACAAAACAGGCCAGGGTCAGTTCATGTGGAAGGCAGTGGTATGGTTATTTGGGGAAGAATGGAAAATGGTCAGCACAGATGATGAAAATGGGGAAATGGTTAAAAATATGGGCTAATATTTTAGGGATGCATGATAAAGTTGGAAGCATTCACCAATGCAAAGGCCAGGTTGGGAGGGACACTGGGGACAATGGCAGCTGGTATTTTTTAGAAATCCTCTTTTGGTGCACACGCAACAATTTTTTTTTGCCGTCTTCGGCCTGCTACAGATGGTGAACTGCTGAAGGGGAAGTGGCGCTCATGAAGTCAGCAAACAGCCTCAGAGAGAAGGTCTTCTGGGGGGGGGGTCTTTGGTGATAGATGAGGGATGTGACAACTTCTATGAATTTTAGGAAGGGGTGGGGCTTTCCATGGATTTGGTGTAGACTACGTAGGAATTATAAATGGTCAAATGCTACCTTCTTGTACCAGAATCAGGACCTCCTTATTGACAAAAAGGGCTGAATCATTTGATCATTGAAATCCACCCCCCCCCATGTAGAGATTATAATCTTGGACACATGTTGGCTTTTCAATGGGACCTTGTTAGAAGATTTTAAGTTTATTATTATTTTAAGTGATAAAGGTTTCTGAAAAATATATGAAACACATGAATGTTATATGTAATTAGTGATGGTTTCTGAAGCTTACAGGCTTACAGGACGGAGGACAGAGGACAGAGAGGAGTGATTTTGCTGGGTAGAGATTTCTATTCTGAGCTACTATGTCAGGACAATGGGTGGAGTTATGCTACTTATCTTTAGACTATAACCATTTAAAGCATATATGCAAATATGGGTATTACTAGGATATGCTGACATAACATTATGAAACAATATAAGAGTGCACGAGAATGATGGTAGTTAGGAATGGAGTAGGGATGAAGAGATGGGAAGTAACCCTACGCTTTGGAGAATGTAACATCAAGATGTCTCCTCCTCCTCCTTCTGAGACCATCACCATACCATATGTTACCGATGTCAGTCTTGTCTTTGCTTATCATTATGAACAAATAATCAACCTTTCTAGAAGCATTATTCAATTTCTACTAAGAAATTAATTCCTAAAAGTAAGTTGGAAATGCGGCCTTGAACAAAGTACAGAAACATATCTCCTATACACCCTACCCTCTAGGAGAGAGGACACTGATATATATAACATATAACACAAAGACATTGCTATATATCCAGAAACGCCCCTGAGAATAGTAGAATTACAGTATTTATACTATTCTTCAGACCTCGTCTTCTTTGTACCTCAATTGTAGTGTTGTCATGGATGGTGGACATCATGTGCACGTCCCTTTTATCCTTCCACCTCAAGGCCAGCACTTCGTTGCATCTCAATGATGCTCTTTCCCCCCTTCGCAGCTTTTTGTTCGCTAGAAATTGTGGGAAGCCCTTCCTATTTTTTTTGGAGGTTCCACAGGCCAGGGTTTTTGCAATGTATACGTGTTTGAAAAGGGGTAGGCTGGTGTAGAAGTTGTCAAGGTATATGTGATATCCTTTGTTCAGAAGTGGGTATGCCAGGTCCCATATAGTCTTTCCAGTTGTGCCCATATAGGCTGGAGCTGGAGCTGGGAATCTCTTCCTTCATATATGCGGAACGCATACAGATATCCCGTGGCTCTCTCACAGAGCTTGTATAATTTTAATCCGTATCTGGCCCTTTTGCTAGGAATATATTGCTTTATTCATAGCCGGCCTGAAAAGGGTACCAGGGACTCATCGACACATATATTCTGATCGGGGACATAGAGTTCTGAAAGTTGTTGGGAAAAGAAATGTATCAGTGGTCGAATCTTATATAACTTGTCGTAATTTGGATGATTGTGGGGAGGGCACTGGGTATTGTCGCTGAAGTGAAGAAAGTGCATTATCATCTTGTATCGGGACCTGGACATTACAGAAGAATAAATGGGCATGTTGTGGATAGGGTTGGTGGATCAATAGGCATGTCCTTCATTTTTTTTTGTAATCCCCATGTTTAGGGTGAGGCCCATAAACAATTTGAACTCCTCCAAATTCAGATCTCTCCACTTAAACGGACGGGCATATGAAGAGTGGGGGTTGTTGGCGATATACTGCTGGGCATATAAATTTGTCTGGTCCACAATAAATTGCAGCATAGTGTCGGGCAAAAACAGATGAAAGCAGTCAATCTCTGAGAAATCTTGGGTGTTGTTCTGCACACCTGGCTGTGCTGTGAAAGGGGGAATAATTGATGATGCTGAGTTGGAAGGCAGCCATGTTGGGTTGGCAAGACCATCTGGCATGTATGTAGAGGCCCTGGCTCTTGGGGGGCGTCACATTCCAGTAGTTGGATTGGAATTTCCTGTCCTGGTACTCAGGCGTGATGTGGCAGCACTGGTACTGGGTCTGGGCATTTGTTCCTGGGGCCTATCGCCGGCGACAGCGCTGGTACTGGGCATTTGTTCCTGGGGCCTAACGCTGGTGGCAGCGCTGGTACTGGGCCTGGGAATTTGTTCTTGGGGCCTATTGCTGGTGGCAGCGCTGGTACTGGGCCTGGGAATATAATCCTGGTTTCTAGAGTGCCGTGCCCTTTTAGGAGGGACCCATTCTTCCTCCAATTCATTTGCCGATTCACTATTCGGTTCAAATGCCGAATTTGATTTGGAATCAGAATTGGAATCTGATGAGAACTCCCCGTTGCTCTCATTGGTCATGGAGAGGATCTGGAACACCTCCTCACTGTTATATACTCTTTTGGACATGACGCTGATGGATGTGTGACAGGTGGCAGGTGACGGTCACAGATGGGCTGTGCGATGGGTGGCAGGTGACGTTCACTGATAGGTGATGACGGTGTGACAGGCGATGGTCACTGATGGGTGACAGGCCACGGACAGTGACGGGTGATGGTCACTGACGGGTGATGGTCACTGACGGGTGATGGTCACAGATGGGTGACAGGCCACGGTCACTGATGGGTGACGGGTGATGGCTGGTGGTCACTGATGGGTGACAGGTGATGGGTGATGGCTGACGGTCACTGATGGGTGACGGGTGATGGCTGACGGTCACTGATGGGGGACGGGTGATGGCTGACGGTCACTAATGGGTGATGGGTGATGGCTGGTGGTCACTGATGGGTGACAGGTGATGGCTGGTGGTCACTGATGGGTGACTGGTGATGGGTGACAGGTGCACCACTGACGGTCAGTGATGGCAGTCCCTTATGTGACAGGTGCACTTTATGGGGGTGACTGTTGGGTGACAGATGACAATGGGGGGGCGATGGGACAGGTGTGGTGTTGGTGCAGACACTACAGAACACAGATCGGTAAATCACTGCTCCTGGCTCTTCTCTACTCACACTGGAAACGGTGTGTGAGGAGAGAAGAGCTGGTAACAGCTAGTTACCACTCTGTGTTTACATTTAGTGATTGGCTGTGAAAGGTTCACAGCCGATCACGTGGGTAAACAGCCGGCCAATGGCTGTTTACCGGCATCGGTGACGAGCAGTGTGACCGGGAACACGCCGCCACTGACGTGCACGCGCAGCGTGCTCGCGCACATGTGCCGTGCACATTGGGGTGGAACCATCTGTGATCGGCCGTGACTTCATCACGGCCGATCACGTGGTAAACAGCCATGTCCAATGGCTGTTCACCCCCCTCAGTGGCGAGCGGTATCTCTGTGACACACCGCCACCGAAGGAACAGGGATGCGCGCGCACGATTGCGCGCATTCCCTGTTTAAATGGGAGGTCATTGTATGACGCCCTCCCGCAACGAAAGCCGCGCCGCCTGGCCGTCATATGACAGCCGGTGGTCGGCAAGCAGTTAAACATCACCGGTTAGTATTTCTGATCATTGCCACACCAGTCAAGACCTATATGATACATATGATGATGCTATACTGCACTGGTGACAGTATGTAAAAAAAAAAACGAAAAAAAAAAACATATTTTATTTCTTTATTTTCCACAAAATTGTGACAAAAAAATTACAACTTCAAAAAACTCGCCATGCCTCTTACTAAATACATGGGATGACTACTTTCCAAAAAGGGATCTTTTTGGTACTTGAATTGTCCTGGCATTTTAGGATCTCACATCAGGATCAATTTTCAAATATATATACAGTATATACCATAGTTTGTAGATGCTATAACTTTCACGCAGACTAAATAATATACACGGATCTGGGTTATTTTAATCAAAGAAATGTAGCAGACTACATTTTGGCCTAAATTTATGAAGAAAGATTATTTGTTTACAAAATTTCATAACAGAAACTTAGAAAAAGTTTTTTTTTCAAAATTTGCAGGATTTTTTAATTTATATAACAACAAATAAAATACTCGGTGGTGATTAAAAAACACCAAATGAATTCTCTATTTGTTAAATGTGTTAAATATATGTGTTAAAAAATTATCTAAATTTTATTTGCTTACAGTATTGCATGACCGAGCAATTGCAGATAAAGTAGCACAGTGTTGCATAGCAAAAAATGCCCTGGTCATGAAGGGGGTAAAACCTTTCAGTGGTTAAGTGGTTATGTTTACTGTAGCCAGTCTCTATCTTGCTAACAGTAATCAAACTAAAGCAGCCACTACCTATTTGTGAACTCTATCTGAATTTTCCAAGGGGAAGCTCATTAGTAGGAAGTGATTTTAATCTCCCTTTAGACCCTCATTTGACTACTTCAAGATTTCGTTTCTCAATTTCTTATCCTAAACTTAGAACAGTGAAATCCACTTTAAATGATTTAAACTTGATTGATGTTTGGAGGATTCTTCATCCTCGATCACAAAACTATACCTCTTATTCTCCAACTCATCAAATGTATAGTAGATTGGATTATTTTTTTGCTGACCATAGTCTTTTAGACTGGTCCCTTTAACCACTTCCCGACCGGCGCACGCCGATGTACGTCGGCAGAATGGCACGGCTGGGCAAATGGGCATACGTGTAAGTCCCATTGAATTCCCCGCCATGCCATTGGGTGCACGCCGCCGGCGGCACACGCGCGAGCCGGCCGAGAGCTCCGTGAGTCGGGTCGCGGGTCCCGTGGACTCGATCGCCGCGGGGGTACCCGCGACCGCCTCATGGAGAGGACGAACGAGGAGATGCTGATGTAAACAAGCATCTCCCCGTTCTGCCTAGTAACAGTGTCACTGATCTCTGCTCCCTGTCATCGGGAGCAGAGATCAGTGACATGTCACAGCTAGCCCATCCCCCCTACATTTAGAATCACTCCCTAGTACTGACTTAACCCCTCCCCGCCCCCTAGTGGTTAACCCCTTCACTGCCAGTGTCATTTACACAGGAATCAGTGCATTTTTATAGCACTGATTGCTGTATAAATGACAATGGTCCCATATATATGCCAAAAATGTCCGATGTGTCCGCCATAATGTCGCAGTCACAATAAAAATCGCTATTACTAGTAAAAAAAAAAATATTAATAAAAATGCCATAAAACCATCCCCTATCTTGTAAACTTTTGCGCAAACCAATCAATAAACGCTTATTGCAATTTTTTTTACCAAAAATATGTAGAAGAATACGTATCGGCCTAAACTGAGGAAAAAAAATGTTTTTTTAATTATTTTTTGGGGATATTTATTATAGCAAAAAGTAAAAAATAATGCGTTTTTTTCAAAATTGTCACTATTTTTTGTTTATAGCGCAAAAAATAAAAACCGCAGAGGTGATGAAATACCACCAAAAGAAAGCTCTATTTGTGGGAAAAAAAAGACGTCAATTCTGTTTGGGAGTCACGTCGCACGACCGTGCAATTGTCAGTTAAAGCGACGCAGTGCCGAATCGCAAAAAGTGCTCTGGTCAGGAAGGGGGTAAATTCTTCCGGGCTGAAGCGGTTAAAGTCACATTAAATTATGGTGTGTTCGGATCATTCTCCTATTCTCTTAAACATAAAGTGGTATTAAAGATTTGTTTTTTGTAAAACAACCAACATGTTATACTTACCTGCTCTGTGCAGTGGTTTTGCAAAGAGCAGCTCTGATCCTCTTCTTTTTGGGTCCCCTGCCGGCGTTCTTGGCTCCTCCCCCTCGATCAGGTTCCCCAGAGAAAGCCGTTTGCCCTGGGGGTACAGCTGTGTGCTTGCTCCCGAGCCACTGCTCTATGCATCCATAAGACAAATAGAGCGGTGGCTCGGCCCCGCTCCACCCGCTCTCTCCTCATTGGCTCACTGGTCGTTATTGACAAGTTGTGCCAGCTGCTGTTTTTTTGGTTTGGGTGGTCTAAGAGCAAGTGTTATTGGAAAAAAAAAATTCTTGAGTGTTAGTCCACATATTGGCTCTCTGTTCACACTCTGCTGCTAGAATTCAGGCAAATAGGTTCCCTTTACTCTATTTTCGTATTAATAAATTAGAATTGGTAGTGGTAACCATCAGGGTTGTTCGCTTTCTCTGCTTCCTTACATCTTAACAACGGAGCATCTTGCAGTGGCACTACGTCAAAATCCTTACATATGTAGCACCCTGGAGTTTAGGCAGGGTTGCTCCTCACAAATTTACTTGCCAGGAGTAGTTATCCTGGTTGGTAGAGATCTATTGATTGCTCCCTAAGTTTGGCCTTGTTGCACTTCTACTACTAGGTGGCCAGGTACTTTACATAGTAGGTGAGGTTGAAAAAAGACACAAGTCACTCCCTAGTAATCTTAGGAATATCCAATTCGTTATCCCCATCTGGCCCACGCACCTGGCGCCTAAATGAGAAAATCCTAGCTAACCCCGTTCACTGTACTATACTAGAAAAAGACATCAAAGAGTATTTTCTATTGAATGACACGGCAGACATCTCCCCTAGCACGCTCTGGAATGCTCACAAAGCAGTAATCAGAGGGAAATTGATCCAATTTGCAGCCAAATTAAAGAGAGAACGGCAAATTGATATCAAGAAACTAGAGAAAGAATACAAAAATCTTAGCAAGTCCCATAAACTGAACCCCAATCCTACATCTCTATCTAAGCTAGATTCTATTAGGCTATCTCTTAACTCAGCTTTGACTTCTAACGCAGAAAAGCACCTCCATTGGATCAGCGGCAGTTTCTATCTACGAGCGAACAAATTTGGCCCCCAGTTAGCGGCCAAACTTACCCCGAAACACAGGTCTTTTGCCCTACCTAAAATAAAAACCCAATCCGGATCGCTAACCCAAAACCCAAGTAAAATTCTTAAATCATTCCAATCCTTTTATGCCAATCTGTATTCCGACGATTGCCCAATTTCCCAACAAAAGTTGGATGCTTTTCTAGACAAAATCCCATTGCCAAAAATCTCCGAATCTCACCGCTCCATACTGGAATCACCATTCCAAGAATCTGAGATCCGAGCAGTTATAAAAGGGCTCAGAAAGGACTCAGCCCCAGGCCCAGACGGTTTCTCAAACCACTATTACAAAACTTTTATAGATTCCCTCTCTCCGTACCTGGCCCGCTTTTTTAACTCCTTAGCTAAAGCATCACCGTTAGACCCAAATGCCAATTTGGCTTTTGTTTCAGTTATACCTAAGCCAGGTAGAGACCCCAGCGATGTCAGTAACTATAGACCTATTTCGTTAATTAATAACGACCTAAAACTTATGACAAAAATATTATCCAATAGACTCGCTTCTTTTATAGATATCTACATACATAAGGACCAGGTGGGGTTCATACCAGGGAGGCAGGGACCGGACCAGATACGGAGAGCGATAAATGCAGTCTCCCTAATGAGATCGGGGTGGGATGGGGGATCTCCCCAGGGGGGCCTCCTCCTCTCCATAGATCTCCAAAAAGCGTTTGATACGGTGGCTTGGCCCTATCTCTTCACAATTTTAGGTAAATGGGGTTTCGGCCCTAACTTTATCAATATATTAAGAGCCCTTTATCATCAACCTAAAGCACAGGTGAGACTACTAGGACACTTATCAGATAAATTCTCCATACAGAAAGGAACAAGGCAGGGATGCCCTCTCTCTCCCCTTCTCTTCGCGATGGCTATAGAATCCTTGGCCATCGCGATTAGACAACACCCAGACATTCATGGAGTTCGCTGTGGGCAAAATTACCACAAATGCGCTCTATTCGCGGATGATGTCCTCCTGTTCGTCACGTCTCCCATGACCTCCATCCCCAACATTTTGCAACTTCTACAAAACTTTGAATTAGCTTCCGGACTCAAGGTTAATGTATCCAAATCAGTCGCTCTCAATGTTTCCACCCCTCCTGACATAGTAAATAACCTAAAGAGTAAATTTCCATTCTCATGGAATTCCATATCAATCCCTTATCTTGGTATTAACCTTACCTCTGGCATAGATACTCTCTATAAATATAATTTCCCCCCCATGATCAAAAAGCTCACAGACGACCTGACCCAATGGTCACTATATAAGCTCTCGTGGTTGGGTAAAGTGAACGCAGTAAAAATGACTCTCCTACCCAGGCTACTTTATCTCTTTCGTTCCTTACCCATTCCAGTCCCCAAACCGCACATTCAACGCCTACAATCTGCCATAATCCGTTTTATTTGGGATAAAAAAGGCCACAGATTTTCTAAAGAGGTGCTTTTTAGGCCCAGAAAAAAGGGAGGACTGGGGGTCCCCAATCTGTGGTGGTATTATCAGGCAGCACAATTGAGCCAATTCTCAACTATATACATGAAGGGACCCAAACCAGACTGGGTGAGCATGGAGCGTGAGGCGGTCCCTGGTTTCACCTTAGACTTCCTGCTCTGGAATATCCCCAAAAAACGTCCCCCTATTCTAGCACCAACATTATCTCACTCAATGAAACTCTGTGACGCCCTTCATAAGTTCAAACCCCTCATCTCCACATGGCACCCCCTGGCACATATCTTCAGAAATCATAATTTTCCCCCTGGCCTGGAGATTCGGGCCTTTAAATGGTGGCTTGACAAGGGCCTTTATAGAATCGGGCAATTCTTCAACTCCAATGGTCCCCTCACTCTAGCATACTGTACCTCCAAACTCGAAATGCCCCCAACCGAAAAATTTAGATTCCTTCAACTCCTTCATTTTTTAAATCGGGTATGGAAGGACAATGAAAACCATCTCTTTGTAACGCCTTATGAACAATGGTGTGCTTCAGCCTCGGACACCAAAGGGGGTATCTCCCTCATCTACTCATCCCTAGCGGAACCCACGGAAAAAGCAGCATACATGACAAGCTGGGAACGAGATCTTGACTTCAGCTGGGACCTGGATAAGTGGCATATTAATTTCGCCCGCTCCTTTAAAGGTATGGTTAATACTTCAATTAGCGAAGCAGGGCTGAAAGTTCTCACACGCTGGTATTTGGTACCGTCACGTCTTGCCAAAATCTATCCGCTAACGTCACCTCTTTGCTTTAGAGGATGCGGTCATATGGGGTCTCTTTTACACATACTATGGGAATGCCCTAAAATCAGAATGTATTGGAACAAGATATTCTCCCTTATCCGCAGAACTTGCGGTTGTACTCTGCAACAAGACCCAACTGTTGCATTGCTAAATGGTCCCATACCAAAAATTTCGAAACATACACAGAAGCTGATCCAGTTTATTCTAGTGGGGGCCAAAATGACCATCACCAGGGCCTGGAAATCACCGAAAGTATCCATTCGGTTAGCCAAGCAAAAAATCACGTGGATCATGCTGCAAGAAAAAATTTCCAACATTATCCTAGATACTACTGATAAATTTAACGCTATTTGGGAACCCTGGGCAAATCTAGTAGGGCATCCTTTGTATGTGTGATAGATGGTACACTGGAGTGGTCCTCAGCTGAGGGGCTATCGGTCCCCCCCTCTTTGAGGTCTCCTGTGCACTTCCTTCCCATAACTCCTGAAGATCAACTAACCCTTCATCCTCTCTATCCCCTCTACTCCTCCTGTTTTCCTCCTTTCCCCCTTTCAATCTCCTATCCTCTATACACATCTATATCGGTCCCTCAAGCTCTCAGTACTTTTAATTATCTGGGCTATTTGCCTCAGGGCAGATTATCAAAGGTAACACCCTTTTAACCTTTGAACATAACATGTTATGGACTAGATCATCAAACCAAAATTTGACCCTTCATGAGAGATAGACAGACCAATTGGTTTTCTTCCTTTCTTATTTTTATTTTTTATTTTATTTCTTTCCCAGTAACGAATGTATAAATGCGTTTTTGATATGATCTTCCATGGTTACAGTGAAACAAACCCCTTTTGATTGTCTCCCTTTTATCATTTTCCAGTTTCTGTAGGCGTGTACCTGCACTCTAGGCAATAATTCACTAGCCTGTGGAGAGATGGGCTGGGGGAGACCCGGCTTGTCGGAGCAGTTAGTTCCCAGAAGGGGCTCCGACGCCGGGACTCTCGATGCCCATAACCAGATATCCAGTTGTGTTACAAGCCTCTATCTGCCTAAAATTTTTGGTTGTCATCTTTTACAAATGACGTATTATTGTTACATTTTGTACTCGATGAGCGATGTGCTCCTTTTTCATTTTGATGATTGATGTATTCTATTATCTTTTCAATAAAAATTTTAAATGCAAAAAAAAAAAAAAAAAAAAAAAAAAAAAGAAAAAAGACACAAGTCCATCAAGTCCAACCTATGTGTGTGATTATGTGTCAGTATTACATTACATATAAATAAAGATAAATAAGTGTTTCACCAGGCCTGCAAAAACACCGCTCAGCGCCAAACACCCAAACAGACCCAAGATGTAGATATATTAATATTAAATAAAAAAGAATAAGTAAATATTCACAGGTGCATAACCGTGAATAAACATCAGTATGCAATTAAAAGTTAGACATAAATAAGATTGAACTCCACTATGTCTGTCTAGGCAGAGAGACAATCTAGTGAGCAGCAGCCGTCTCAAACCAGAGAAAAAAACAAATATAAAAGCAGTGTTATA
Source organism: Aquarana catesbeiana (assembly GCF_042186555.1). Taxonomy (NCBI): domain Eukaryota; kingdom Metazoa; phylum Chordata; class Amphibia; order Anura; family Ranidae; genus Aquarana; species Aquarana catesbeiana. Next base: position 164,861,107 of record NC_133330.1, on the reverse strand, counting down.
AAGTAATCACCATTTAGACTAAATTATCACACTAGACAGCGCTAATGTTGAGCATTTGAAACTTGTGGCCAACAACACATATATGGACAGTCTTATATCAGAGAAGAGTCCTTTAAAAGAAAATCCCTTATAAAGGGAAGTGATGAAAAGTTCAGGGTGTAATTCAGATAATCAACAGGTGATCTTGAAAAAAACAATCCTCCACATGCACCTTCCACCGATCACTGTGAAATCCACCCGGTGACAAACACTCTCCCCCTAGGGGGTTAAACTCACCAGAAAAGGGGAGTAATAAAACCTTCAGAGTCAGCACTCTTTAGAAGTAGTATGTTGCCATCATTACTATACACAGGGTCACAGGTTTGCAGGGCTCATAATGAATCAAAAAAAAAGAAAGAATGGTGCACATAGCGTAATCCTGTTTATTGATTCAAAAACCCCTTGCACAAAGACAGACAAAGAACCCCCCTTCAATAAAAATACGTACATCAAATAAAACAAACAGTGAGCAATCAATCAAACAGGCAGGTATTGCCAGTGTGTACACTTCACCCAAAGCTGTCAGCGCCGCTACACAGGAAAGGCTCAGTACTTCCTGGTTGTGCAGATGACTCAGGTGGAGCGCACACGTCACTTCCTGCGTTGTGTTGGCCACGCCCTGACGCGTTTCGTCATATCCTTTGACTTCAACAGAGGGATCTATTTTGGCCCTTTTTTAAATATTGGTTCTACATTGACTTTTCTCCAATCAGCTGGTACCATTCTAGTCAGTGGACTGTCAGTAAAAATTAGGAACAATGGTCTGGCAATTACTTCTCGGCTTGCAGTCCAACCCAAAGGGACGTTTTTGCCGGCCAGAGAACCTGTAGTGGTCGGAGGTAAAGGGGAAGCTGACGCTGGTAAGGGACTATCTGCCTAATTACCAGGGACCACAGTGAGTAACTGAAGCAAGTACCAGAGCAGCATTCTCACCAACCGGGGGCAGTGAAGAATCGGAAACCTTCAGTGGGCACCAAGCCAGGGGCCCAGCCAGCGGAGGTGACGCTTGCAGAGCAGCCTTGTGTGTCAAGCCAGGGACCGATCAGGCCAGGGGGGTGAAGTTGAGAGGTATCTAGAGTGCAAAGCTAGGGACCCAGCAGAGAAGCGGGGGTGACACTTGAGGAAGATACCACCATAAAGATTGGAGGAGCTCAAGGGATTCAGTGACAGTGAATCAGGGGGTCTAGTGAGAGACCGGAAGCTCAGAGTGCTGAAGAGCTATAAGGAGCGATTGTAGTGAAGGTGAAGGAACTGTTAAGCATTGTATTAGGAACTGTTAAAGACTGTTGCCATAGGAGACAGCATTTCTGCACATGCAGATGTTGTTGTCTTGCTGGATGCCTTTCCCTGCGTGGCTGTTCTCCTGTTGAAGTCTTGGAGTAAGCCAAATTAATCTTACAACTAGCTAAGGGTGTCCTGGCCCTAGCCATCTCTCCCACAAAATGTTTGTTAGGAGAAATAAACTTTCTTTTGCATTCAAGAAGTGTCTGGTGCCCAATAACTTTAGCTACTCTGCACCCACCATTCCTCCTTGCAGATCCTCTCCAGATCTGTCAGGTTGGATGGTAAACATTGATGGACAGCCATTTTTAGGTCTCTCCAGAGATACTCAATTGGGTTTAAGTTAGGGCTTTGGCTGGGCCATTCAAGAACACTCACAGAGTTGTTGTGAAGCCACTCCTTCCTTATTTTAGCTGTGTGCTTAGGGTCATTGTCTTGTTGGAAGGTAAACCTTCGGCCCAATCTGAGGTCCTGAGCACTCTGGAGAATGTTTTCTTCCAGGATATCCCTGTACTTGGCCGCATTCATCTTTCGCTCGATTGCAACCAGTCGTCCTGTCCCTGCAGCTGAAAAACACCCTCACAGCATGATGCTGCCACCACCATGCTTCACTGTTGGGACTGTATTGGACAGGTGATGAGCAGTGCCTGGTTTTCTCCACACATACCACTTAGAATTAAGGCCAAAAAGTTCTATCTTGGTCTCATCAGACCAGAGAATCTTATTTCTCACCATCTTGGAGTCCTTCGGGTTTTTTAGCAAACTCCATGCAGGCTTTCATGTGTCTGGCACTGAGGAGAGGCTTCCGTCGGGCCACTCTGCCATAAAGCCCTGACTGGTGGTGGGCTACAGTGATGATTGACTTTCTACAACTTTCTCCCATCTCCCGACTGCATCTCTGGAGCTCAGCCACAGTGATCTTTGGGTTCTTCTTTACCTCTCTCACCAAGGCTCTTCTCCCCCCATAGCTCAGTTTGGCTAGACAGCCAGCTCTAGGAAGGGTTCTGGTCGTCCCAAACATCTACCATTTAAGGATTATGGAGGCCACTGTGCTCTTACTAACCTTAAGTGCAGCAGAAATTTTTTTGTAACCTTGGCCAGATCTGTGCCTTGCCACAATTCTGTCTCTGAGCTCTTCAGGTAATTTCTTTGACCTCATGATTTTCATTTGCTCTAACATGCACTATGAGCTGTAAGTTCTTATATAGACAGGTGTGTGGCTTTCCTAATCAAGTCCAATCAGTATTATCAAACACAGCTGGACTCAAATGAAGGTGTAGAACCATTTCAAGGATGATCAGAAGAAATGGACAGCATCTGAGTTAAATATATGAGTGTCACAGCAAAGGGTCTGAATACTTAGGACCATGTGATATTTCAGTTTTTCTTTTTTAATAAATCTGCAAAAATGTCAACAATTCTGTGTTTTTCTGTCAATATGGGGTGCTGTGTGTACATTAATGAGGAAAAAATTAACTTAAATGATTTTAGCAAATGGCTGCAATATAACAAAGAGTGAAAAATTTAAGGGGGTCTGAATGGATATATACAGTATATATACATATATACAGTACACATATATATATACACACACACACACACACACACACACACACACACACAAATAGAAGGGATGAGGTACAGATACTTTTGCTATTTCTTTATTTAATTTTGTATAACACAAGGAATATACTCTGCATTCACTGTAGCCTATATACAGTGCATTAGGTGGTGTATACTTTCTAATACACTTCAGGCGGTGTACACAGTATCTAATACAGTGTGTACAGTTTTTACTACACTTCTGGTGGTGTACACAGTATGCAATGCAGTGCAGCTGTTGTACAGTTTCTAATACAGTGCAGGCAGTGTACACAGTCTCTAATACAATGTGTACAATTTCTAATACACTTCTGGTGGTGTACACAGTATACAATACAGTGCAGCCGTTGTACAGTTTCTAATACAGTGCAGGCAGTTTACACAGTATCTAATACAGTGTGTACAGTTTCTAATACACTTCAGGCGGTGTATATATATATATATATATATATATATATATTTGTAGGGGAATCAGACTTAATGGAGGGACAAACTCACAGTTTCTTTAGGAAAACACAGTGTTTAATCCACAGGATATTCCCAAACAGAAGAAAAAAGGCATGTTGCCATCAATCAAACAAAAATAAACTTCTGCTCTACAAAACCTTACTGAGTCCATAGTCTGACCAGTCCTTGTTTTTGTAGTAAGTGTCCTTACAAACGCAAATACATGGTATCCAAAGTCAAGGATAAGCTCCTAGTTGCCTCCTCACATGGAGACACACACTCTCTCTCTCTGAAAGCTAGGACCAGCTGCCTTAATCAAGACCTAAAAAGAAAACATTAAACTGTGGTCCATGGACTTGGCAGCCTGTCCCACCCAGATCTCTATCAGACTCCCAATAAAACCAGCCCCGGAACAGACTTTATCAATACAGAGTAAAGAACTATGCTTCTTTACTCTCAAGTATTTGCTGGTATTATCTTAGATTGCAAATCTAAGAATCCGTGGAGGAACATATATCCCATCAATCACTTTTCCTGTAATTTTAACCTTTTTCACAGGCACCCCGCTACAATATACACTCTACATTCAGTGTAGCCTATATATACAGTGTATTAGGTGGTGTATATTTTTTAATACACTTCAGGCAGTGTACACAGTATATAATACAGTGTAGTGTGGTGTTAAAAAACAAAAAATACATGTGACAGACCTAGCCGGGAAAGAGACTTTTAGAGGGGACTGTATGTTAGCCTCTTGCCGATCGATCGGGGGCCCTTGCATTTGGGGGAACGGTGCTCTTTGTGAGCTGTATGTCTGGGGACCCTGGATTTGCCATATTGGAATAGTGGCTGATTCATAATGCTGGGACAGATACTGTTAGGAGATGCTGATGTAAATTCCAACACCTTTCTGTCTATTGTCTGCTAAAATGTGTATTGTAAATAAGTCTACTATGGGATCTAAGAGTCATTAGATCCCCATTGTTATTTGTGTTAATTAACTCTGCTATTGTGTGAAGAAGAGTCTATGTTGATTGTGATAATGTTGATTGGACTTTCTGAACTACAAGACGCCCAGTCTGGCCTAACGGTCATGTCTGAGTCATCTAGGCTGTCTAAAGGGATTAGTTAATTAGCTCATGTTAATTAGGTTAATTAGGTTACAGCTGTATTGTTAGAGTAATATGAGCAGGAGGTCTGCACCTTCACTTTGAGTGTATAAAAGCCCGTATTTTGTCAATAAAGATAGATTCCTGGTTAAACTTACATACAGCCTGCCTGGTGTTTGTTCTGAGCTATCACAACTGGGTTAGAACGGCACAGAGCTGTAGTTCTAATCCCGGAACCTTGGATGACCGAACAATCAGATGTTGCGATCTGAAATCTGATGCTATAGCTGCAGAGGAGTGTCAGGAGAGTGGAACCGAGCGAGCAAGGGGCTCGTTACAATACATCATGTCCGGAAGGCCACCAAGGAACGGCAGACGCTCACAGGCCATTAAAAAAGGGCAAGCAGCCTCTGTGTCTACAGTCAATAGTGGTGGTCGTGGACATGGTGCATCCTCTGCAGGTGGCCATGGGGCACGCTTGTCCTTTTATTCTGCTGCTGGCTGTGTTATTGAGCCATAACATACAGAAGAGTTGGTGGAGTGGATAACAAAGCCATCCTCATCCTCCTCATCCTCTGTCACCCAGGCTCAGAGTAGTTTGCCTTCCAACACAGCTGCCAAAGTGGCCTATTCTACCAGCTCCTTGTCCACAGTCTCTCCTTCCGTAGCCTCACCATCATGCACGGAGGAGTCCCCAGAATTATTCGACCACAGTGTCATAATTACATGCTTCTGGAGGATGCGCAGCGATTTGAAGGTTCCAATGTTGGTTCACAGGTTGAGGAAGGGAGTAACATGAGCCTAGAGAGAGGGGGTGCCACAGAAGCACAAGAAACTGACAGTCATCTTCCCCCAGCTGCAGCATACTGCCAAGTTTGCTCCAGTGACGAGGAGGGAGGGGATGATGAGGTCACTGACTCTACTTGGGTGCCTGAGAGAATAGAGGAGGAGAAGGAGGCACAACTTCAATGAGGCAGGATGTCCCTAAGGGGCAGCTAAAGGGTAGCTGCCCTATTGCATCACACCGCAGAGCTCAGCAGGTGCAGGGTGCTGCTGACTCCCCGCTGACTTTTAAAAGTTCCTTGTGTGGGCCTTTTTCGACACGCGTGCAGCAGATTGCACCGTTGCTGTTTGCAACCTATGTCCAAAGTGGATCAAGTGTGGCCAGAACAGCAGCCACTTGGGCACCACATGCTTGACCAGACATACGACGACCTGCCATGCAGTCCATTGGCAACAGCACTTGAAAGACCCACATCATAGAAAAAGGCAGACTTCTCCTTGCTCCTCATCTGGGATCTTCAATCCAACTTTACCCTCCAGTCCTCTCAAAAACCTGCACTGAGAGGAATGAAGGTATAGCGATAGGTGTCCCAAGTACTTGCAGCCAATCTGCTAGCAGTACACCACCAATTGATTTTAGCAGGCACATTTCCCTACCCCAGTTGTTGAACCGTAAAGAAATTTGGTCTCAGCCATCCACATGCTCAGCGTCTAAATACTAGCTTGGCCAAATTGCTAGCACTGCAACTTCTTCCTTTTCAGCTGGTAGACTCAGCCCCCTTTTGTGAATTTGTGGAATGTGCTGTACCTCAGTGGCAGGTTCCAAAACGCCATTTCTTTTCACGGAAGGCCATTGAAACTCTCTACCGGCATGTGGAAGGCAATGTTTTGGCCTCGTTGGACAGGGCAGTCAGCAGTAAGGTTCATATTACAGCTGACTCATGGTACAGCAGGCATGGACATGAATGTTACCTTTCCTTCACGGCGCACTGGATTACTCTGCTGGCAGCTGGGAAGGATGCAGGACAGGGTTCAGCGTTGTTGGAGCTTGTTCCGCCACCATGCCTCCAAAAAGCTAGTGGTGATTCTGCCACAGCTCTCTCCTCCACTCCCTCCTCCTCTTCTTCCTCTATGGCCTCTGTTGCAGATTTGTCCTCTGAACCAGCAGTGCCCCATAAGCGTTCAAGGGGCTATGCAAGCAGTCAGGCTAAAAGATGCCATGCGGTGCTTGAGTTGGTCTGCCTAGGGGACAGGAGTCCCACTGGGGCAGAGATTCTGTCAGCTCTGCAGGGGCAGGCTCAGAGGTGGTTGACGCCACACCAGCTTCAGCCAGGAATGGTTGTATGCGACAATGGCACCAACCTTCTCTTCGCCCTCCGACAGGGACACTTGACCCATGTTCCATGTTTGGCAAACCTCCTGAATTTGGTGGTGCAGCGGTTCTTGACCAGGTACCCAGGCTTTTAAGATCTCCTGAGGCAGTCCAGAAAAGCCTGTGGTAATTTCCACCAGTCATACAATGTGCTCGGCTGGCTGACATTCAAAGGGAAGGTAACCTGCTCACCAACTGCTTCATTTGTGACATGCCCACTAGGTGGAACTCAATGTTGGCAATGCTGCAGCAGCTGCGCACTCAGCAGAGGGCCATCAATGAGTACCTGTGCGAGTATAGCACCAGGACAGGGTCAGGGGAACTTGGCTTCTTTTCATCATGCCAGTGGCTACTGATCAAGGATGCATGCACTGTCCTGTCACCATTTGGGGAGGCCACAAGGATGGTGAGCAGCGACAATGTATGCATGCATCAGTGACACTGTCCCTCTAGTCTTCCTGCTGGAGCACACGCTTTGTGGAATCATGGACAGGGCACCTGAGGCAGAACAGTGGAAGGAAGAGGAGGACTTCCTTTTCTCTCAAGGCCCCTGTTATCCAGATAGACTTCCTGCGGGCCCGCCAAACACACAGGAAGAGGAGGATGAAGAGGATTGTGTCAGCATGGATGTAGAGGATAACATTCAGCAGCAGTCTTCAAGGAATTATTTTTAGTCCCCAGAAACCCAAGGAGTTGTACGTGGCTGGGAGGAGGAAGTTATGGATAATGTGATGTGTAACGCATTTCCAGACCCTGGGAGGTTACAATTTCCTGGTGCTGGACAACGTGTTGCTGAGGCTTCGTTCAGTCAGAGGAAGAGCAGTGGAGAAGGTGGCCGGCTGACCGATGTCTTTAAACAATTTTTAAGTCCTCAGCGCCAAGGTCTGAGTGGTTCAAGCAACCATCGCCAGCGTCTGCTTCATATGGTGCAGGAATATCCAGGGGCAAGAGCAGACTTGGAGACCTTTCCAACAGAGTATCCACTGGGTTACTGGGTCTTGAGGATGAACCACTGACCAGAACTTGCTCAATATGCATTTGAGCTACTGGCTTGTCCTGCATCCAGTATTCTTTCTGAACGCACATTCAGTGCTGCTGGAGGGTTTGTAACGGATCAAAGAGTGCTATCAAGTACCTGATGCTGATGTAACTGATTGAATTTGCTATGGATCTGGGATCCCTTGAAGACTGCCTAGGTTGACTATCCTATTTCTCCTCAATCTTAATGATGCTAGCTTCCTTCTCTCTTTTTTTTTTTCTTTTTTTTTTTTTGCCACCTCAGAAAGTTTTGGAGAGACCTAAATCACCTTAGCCGTTCATAAATGTCTCTTCTCATCTTTACATCACCGTGGCTAATTATCATTTCAATAAGAAAAAAAAAAAAAAAGGGTACAAGAAGAGGAGGAGGAAAACATTCCATGAACCAAACAATACCAAGCCTTATTCCCCCCCCCCCCCTACAGAACTATAAAATTCTTTCTTTATTATAATATCTCTCAATTTTACTACCCCTTCCCAGCCCCTGTGCAATACCCATGTTTCCCTCAAAGCTAGACTAGATCCTAATTTTTTCTGCATAGCTCCATGATTTTTTAAACTCACTCCAACACTTCCATTTATCCTTTTCCACCTCCCTCTTTTCTTCCTTGTTATAATACATCCGGTCCATGATATAAGTCTCTTCCATGGCATTTATCCACTCCCATATCTGGGGGCTTTCTTTTACCAGCCAATTTTTAGGAATTAACCTTTTTGCTGCATTTAATAAATGTGGGACCAGGGAGGCCTTATACTGTTTCACATTCCCTTCAATGCAATACCATCCATGGATCCTCCTTTACCTCAGTTTTAGTAATTTCTTTAATGATTGCTAAAATCTTTTCCCAATACTTTCTAATAATCGGGCAATTCCACCATAAGTGGGCCATTGTGCCCACGTCTTTGCATCCCCGCCAGCAGTCTGCCGACTTCCCTTCTTGATATTTACAAGTCTTAACTGGTGTTGCATACCACCTAGCTAAGCATTTATAATTCATCTCAGCTGTTTTTATATCCACTGCTGAGCTATGGGCAAGGTCCAAAATTTTTCTAATAGTGCTTATGTCTTTCTGTGTCCCCAATTCCCTTTCCCATTTTTTGATGAATGTAGGTACTTCTGCTTCTTCCTCTATCAATAACATTTTATATATATCTTTGATATAGTGTTTTTTTGTGTTTTCTGAAGTACACAGCTTTTCCAGAGCCGTCAATTCATCTCCTGATCTTATTGGCTGAGGCAGTTTCTTCACAAAAAGATCTAATTGCGCGTACCTCCATGCATCAATCACCCAAACGTCTGTGTTTTGTTTTAACTCTTGAAGTGCAACTATTTTTCCTTTTTTTAATATCTCTCTAAGTTGTACCTTGTCTTTTTTTATCCAATTCCCTCCTGTGCTTGTTTTCCCTGGTGCAAAATGTTCATTGTCTTTTAATGTTATTAATGGTGAATTATATGCCTTATTTAATTGCTTATACGTTGCGTCCCATATCTTTAACACCACCCGTGTCAGAAAATGTGTGTTTTCATCTATCGTTCTGTGATGAGGAGGGTTCCAAATGATAGATCCTAAATGTGCCTTACTATAAAATTTTTCTATATTTACCCATCTTTTTTCTTGGTTATCCCTTGCCCATTCTATTGCTCTTGATAAAATTATTGCTTTGTAATATTTTTGAATATCAGGAACCGCCAGACCCCCTCTTTCTTTATCCTGTTTTAAAGTCTTTAAAGAAATTCTCGACTTTTTATTTTTCCATATGATGTTTATTATTATTGATTTTAGCTTTCTAATGTAAAACTGTGGTAATCTAATTGGTAACATTTGGAATTTGTATGTAATCTTTGGTGGAAGGATCATTTTTATAGCATTAATACGCCCCATCCAGGATAGCGGTCTAATCTGAAGCTTTTTTCCATCCCTCTTTATTTCATCTAATAGGGGGATGTAATTTCTTTTATATATCTTCTCCAGAGAGTTGGCTAATCTTATTCCCAAGTACTTTATCTCTCTCTTCCATACAAATTGAAAATCCCTCTTCAGCTTTTCCTCTTCTAGTTTACTTACGTTTATATTCAAAATTTCAGATTTCCCCATGTTAATTTTGAAGTTTGTTATCTCACCATATTGTTTAAGTGTTTCAATCAGTTTTGGCATTGTACTCCCGGGGTTACTTATATAGAAGAGCACATCATCCGCAAATGCGGACAATTTGTGTTCTTCTACTCCGACCTTAAACCCCTTGATGTCAGGGTTATTTCTAATTGTTGCGAGGAGTGTCTCTAGGGCTAGAACAAAGAGCAAAGGGGACAAAGGGCACCCCTGTCTCGTCCCCCTCTTCATCTCAAAAGATGCTGAAAGGGATCCGTTGATCTTGATAGCTGCCTTTGGTTGTCTGTACAGCGTTTTAGTCGTATCATCTTTGGGCCTATTCCCATTATGTCTAACGTTCGAAACAGGAACCCCCAGTCTACCCTGTCGAATGCCTTTTCGGCATCACTCGACAGAAGTAGACCCAGGGGTCCCTCCTCCTTTATCTTCTGGAGCAGAAGTAGGGTTCTCACCCCATTATCTCTCCCTTCCCTTCTTCCTATAAAGCCCACTTGGTCCGGATGGACTAGAGTTATCATTAATTCTTTCATCCTCGTAGCTAGTACCTTCGCATATATTTTTGTGTCTGCGTTTAGTAACGATATCGGTCTGTAGCTAGAGCATAGGGTCTCATCTTTTGTCTCCTTTGGGATTACAGTAATTGTGGCAAACAGTGCCTCGCTACTCAGTTCGAAATCTCCTCCCAACCCGTTCATATACTGACACATCTTAGGCACTAGTATATCTTTGTATTTTTTATAATAGTATGAATTAAACCCGACTGGGCCTGGGCTTTTCCCCTGCACTGTATCTGCTAATGCTCCCTTTATCTCCTCCTCCATAATTGGTTTCTCTAGGGACTCTCTGGAGCTCTACATGATCTTAGGTAGCTTGGCGTTCGTTAAGAATTCGCTTATCTTCCTACTTTTTTCACTTGTCTGACCCCCATTCTGCTCCCCCGCATACAGATCACTATAATAATTTTTGAATATTTCCCCTATTGTCTCATAGACCATCGATCCCTGTTTGGTTTGTATCTTTCCTATGAAGTTTAGGGATTTTTTCCTTCTGAGCATTCTAGCCAGATGTTTGCCGGACTTATTCCCCCACTGGTATCTTTCTTTAGCTATTTAAAAAAAATTTTCCTTTGTTTCTTGTTCCATGAGCTTTTTAAATTCATCGCGTTTATTTACCAACATTTGATATGTCGCTTGGCGGAGGCCTCTTTGTTTTTTGTGTTCTTGTTCTATATTAAATATTTCTGTCATGAGGTTTCCCATTTTATTTTTCCTTTCTTTTTTTTCTTTGCTCCCTCTTGTATTATTATTCCCCTTATATAGTTACATAGTTACATAGTTACATAGTTAGTCAGGTTGAAAAAAGACACAAGTCCATCCAGTCCAACCATAAAAAAAAAAAAAAAAAAAAAAAAACGTACAATCCAATATACCCAATACTATACCCACAGTTGATCCAGAGGAAGGCAAAAAACCCCAGCAGAGCATGCTCCAATTTGCTACAGCAAGGGAAAAAATTCCTTCCTGATCCCAGAGAGGCAATCGGATTTTCCCTGGATCAACTTTACCTATAAATGTCAGTACCCAGTTATATTATGTACATTTAGGAAAGTATCCAGGCCTTTCTTAAAGCAATCTACTGAGCTGGCCAGAACCACCTCTGGAGGGAGTCTATTCCACATTTTCACAGCTCTTACTGTGAAGAAACCTTTCCGTATTTGGAGATGAAATCTCTTTTCCTCCAGTCGTAAAGAGTGCCCCCTTGTCCTCTGTGTTGACCGTAAAGTGAATAACTCAACACCAAGTTCACTATATGGACCCCTTATATATTTAAACATGTTGATCATATCCCCCCTTATTCTCCTCTTCTCAAGAGTGAACAAATTCAGTTCCTCTAATCTTTCCTCATAGCTGAGCTCCCCCATGCCTCTTATCAGTTTGGTTGCCCTTCTCTGCACTTTCTCCAGTTCCCCGATATCCTTTTTGAGAACTGGTGTCCAAAACTGAACTGCATATTCCAGATGAGGTCTTACTAATGATTTGAACAGGGGCAAAATGATATCTCTCTCTCTGGAGTCCATACCTCTCTTAATACAAGAAAGAACTTTGCTCGCTTTGGAAACCGCAGCTTGGCATTGCATGCTATTATTGAGCTTATGATCTACCAAAACCCCCAGATCCTTCTCCACTACAGATTCCCCCAGTTGTACTCCCCCTAGCATGTATGATGCATGCATATTCTTAGCCCCCAAGTGCATAACTTTACATTTCTCAACATTAAACCTCATCTGCCACATAGTCGCCCAATTAGACAGAGCATTGAGGTCAGCTTGTAAATTGGAGACATCCTGTAAGGACGTTATTCCACTGCATAGCTTGGTGTCATCTGCAAAGACAGAAATGTTACTTTTGATCCCAGATCCAATATCATTTATAAAGATATTAAAGAGTAAGGGTCCCAGCACTGAACCTTGGGGTACACCACTGATAACCTTAGACCATTCAGAGTAAGAATCATTAACCACTACTCTCTGAATTCTGTCTTTTAGCCAGTTTTCTATCCATTTACAAACTGATATTTCCAAGCCTGTAGACTTTAACTTACACATGAGCCGTGTGTGCGGAACTGTATCAAACGCTTTTGCAAAATCCAAATAAACCACGTCCACAGCCACCCCTCTGTCCAAGGTTTTACTTACCTCTTCATAAAAAGAAATCAGGTTTGTCTGACAACTTCTGTCTTTCATGAACCCATGCTGTCTGTTGCTTAAAATGTTTTTTTCCAGCAAGAACTCGTCTATGTGGTCTTTTATTAAACGCTCCAGTATCTTCCCAACTATAGAAGTTAAACTAACAGGTCTATAGTTACTTGGTAAAGACTTTGATCCCTTTTTAAATATAGGCACCACGTTTGCCCTGCGCCAATCCAGCGGTACTATTCCCGTCATTAATGAGTCCCTAAAAATTAGATACAATGGCTTTGAAATTACAGAGCTCAATTCTTTTAGGATCCGTGGGTGGATGCCATCAGGTCCAGGTGCTTTATCCACCTTTATTCTGTCTAAATATTTCTGGACCATATCCCTTTTGAGCCATTGTGGATCATTGGGGGCTGTGTCAATACCACCCCCCTTATGGACATGAGCTTCCCCATGCTCTTTTGTATATACAGAGCTGAAGAAATTATTTAATAAATTAGCCTTCTCCTTGTCCCCAGTCACCCACTCTAGATTATTTTGTAAAGGGCCTACATGCTCAGACCTGACCTTTTTACTATTAATATATTTGAAGAATTTTTTGGGGTTTGTCCTACTATTTTTTGCGATCTCTCGTTCATTTTGAATTTTTGCACCCTTGATTTCCTTTTTACATATTCTGTTAAATTCTTTGTAGCATTTAAATGACACTAGTGTTCCTTCATTTTTATATTTTTTAAAAGCTCTTTTCTTATTGTTTATAGCTTTTCTAACTTTGACCGTGAGCCACATAGGTTTTCTTTTTAGCCTTTTAAACTTTTTGCCCATGGGAATATACTTTGCAGTGAGGTCCCAAACAGTCTTTTTGAAGAATTCCCATTTCTGTTCTATGTTTATCGCTGCCAATATTCCCTCCCAGTCTAAGTCCTCGAGAGCAGCCCTCATCCTTGGAAAATTTGCTCTCTTGAAGTTAAGTGTTTTTATCTTTCCCTTATGTATTTCTTGTTTACAGCTAACATCAAATGAAATCATGTTATGGTCACTGCTACCCAGGTGTTCCTTTATCTGCACATTAGTAATAAGCTCTGCATGGTTTGAGATTACCAGGTCCAACAGAGCTTCATTCCTAGTTGGGGCCTCAATAAACTGGACCATAAAATTGTCCTGTACTAGGTTTATAAATTTTTGCCCTTTAACTGTCCCAGCAGTGCCATTACTCCAGTCAATTTCTGGGTAGTTAAAATCTCCCATTATTATCACTGTCCCAGGCCTTGCAGCCCTTTCCATCTGTGCAAGGAGCTGAGTCTCCACCTCCTCGTTAACATTGGGTGGTCTATAACAAACTCCAATGATTAACTTTGAACTACGCCCATCTATATGTAGTTCCACCCATAATGCTTCAGACTCATCACACTCTCCATCAATCAGGTCCTCTTTCACACTTGCTTTGAGATCACTTCTCACATAGAGACAGACCCCGCCACCTTTCCTTTTTACCCTGTCTCTCCGAAAGAGTGCATAGCCAGGAATATTAATAGCCCAGTCATGTGAGGATATTTCTTAAATATTTCTGTCATGAGGTTTCCCATTTTATTTTTCCTTTCTTTTTTTTCTTTGCTCCCTCTTGTATTATTATTCCCCTTATATAGGCTTTATGGGACTCCCATACCACCGACCCCGAGATATCTCCTGTTTCGTTTGTTGAGAAATAGTGTTTTTTCTCTCTCTCTACCTTCTTTGAGGTGTCTTCGTTTTGCAGAAGGTCCTCATTTAATCTCCATAAGGAAGATTGTCTTTGATTTTTGGATATTCGCATTTCCATCTCTACAGGGGCGTGATCTGACAGTGTGGTAATTCCTATTTTTGAGTCCACTATCCTATCCAGGAATCCATGGTCTACCAATATATAATCAATCCTAGAGTACGTCCGGTGCACAGGGGAGTAAAACGTGTAATCTCGTGCTTTTCCATTCATAATCCTCCATATGTCTACCAATTGGCTTTTATAGATCTTCTGTCTTACCCTTCTCAGCTGACCGTTATTCGTCCCCTGTGCCCCGGACGTACTGTCCACCTCTGGATCTAAACATACATTGAGGTCTCCCATTACTACCAATCCCCCACTCCTAAAGTCCATTAGTTTCTCCAGTGTGTCTATCAGGAATTTTGTTGGGTTTTTATTAGGGGCGTATATATTTGCTATAGTACATTCTGTTTCCCCAAATGTTCCTTTTAGAAACAGAAATCTCCCTTCTGGGTCTTGCATCATACCCCCTACTTTAAACTGTACATCTTTCGCCATCCCTATCGCCATCCCCTTGATCTCTTTGATATCGTATCCCCGTAATACCAGTTCGGGAACTCCCTCGACCATAATCTGATATTTGAATCATGTGTCAAATGAGTCTCCTGTAAGGACACCACTTCTGCCCCGAATCCCTTCAGCTCTTTTAGAATTTTGTGTCTTTTGGAAGGTGAGTTTAGTCCCTTTACATTGTATGTCAAAAATTTAAGTGTTTTCATATTCCTCCTGTTCCTGCCTGCTCTGTTCCTCTAGCCTATATCGTTGTTACTGTTCTTTTATAGCATTTGCACATTATATCCCCCCTCCCCCTTCTCTCCCTCCCTCCTCCCCCCTCCCCCAATTTGGCCCCATGTGGGCCCCTAGGTCGTTAAGGGCCTTGAAAATCAAAGCCCTCTCCGAGTCTCTTTGTCCTAAGGTGGGGTTCCGAGTGTGCCCCTCCAACCCCTTCCTCAGGTTGAATATTAAGGATGGGGTGGGCCAGCCGGTCTCCAATATCATAATCTAAATCACCCTATTGGTTCTTCTGTATTTACCCCCCCCCCAACCAGGGACCATATTGCTTCTGAAACTAGGGAAACCCTAGTCTTCCTTCGTCCAGCCTGGCATATCTGGTGCCTGTAAATCAAGTTTTTTGCAAACCTCCTCTAGATCTTCAGGGAAGCGCATTCTCACAAACCCCCCCCCCCATATCCAATCAGACAAGCCGGAAACCCCCAACTATATCTGATGTTTTGCAATCTCATCCTTTCCAATAGAGGTTTCAGTAACTGCCTTCTTGCCAGGGTTTCTTAGGCCAAGTCAGCATACACCTGGAGCTCGACTTCTTCATACACCAAAGGTGGTTTTCCTCTTTGTTTCTTCCAAATTTCCAGTTTATCTTCGTAGAATCTAAATCTAACTACTATATCCGGTGGTCTCTCTGCTTCTGAATTCTGAAGGTATCCTACTCGGTGTACTCTCTCTACTCTTAGGGGTTCCTCCACCCCTTTGTCTGTAAGGGGACCCAGCACTGAAGAGATCATTTTCCTCAGGTCCTCTCCCTCTTTTTCTGGGACTGAACGTAACCTGATGTTTTGTCTTCTACTCCTGTTCTCCTGATCCTCCAGTGTATATAGGATCTTTTTCTGGTTTTGTTGTGTTATTTTAATTTGAGGGCTTCCAGCTCTTGTCTTTGATCTTCTGCTGTTTTTTCAGTTTTTTCTACTCTTTCCAGTAGATTCCCCAGATCCCCTCTCAGCATGCTTATATCTGTCTTTATTGAATTTTCCAGCCTCTGAAGCATCTCACTCATCTCTCCTTTTGTGGGAGGGAGAGCCTCAGCTGTTCATCCTTCCGCTCCACTAAATTCCAGTTTCCCCTCTGTTGCAAAGTCCTCCCTGGAGTGGTCTGGGGTCTCTCCTGTTATCTTATCGGCCCCCTTTTTTTTTTTTCCACTTTAGTTTGTCCCTGTTTCTCCAGGTCCGTATTCCTTGGGCTGGCTCCTTTTGTCATGTATTGTTTAAACGTACTGACTGCTGGCTTATCTTTCGGGGACTTAGGGGCGCCCCCTCTCGTCACTTTAGTTGTATTTTTGCTCATCTTGTCTTTCTTTTTTATCCCTCTTATCCGCTTCCCCAGCCTTAGTTCCTTAGTTCCGTTTCAGGGGAGGAAATAGAGTGGGGGGGTACAGGGGGCTATGCAGAGATCCTCCCTTGTGAGGGGGTAATTCAGGTGTCTGGACTCCCTACTTGTTAGTCCCATTGAAATGTATAGTTACTTATTACTTGTGAAATCTGGTTATAATTTCCAATGTTTTGCCCTTGATATGTTTAAATCGTGTATTCATAGTCCTTCCCCTCTCCTCCGTACCTCCCCAGGTTCAGCTCTGGAATAGGTTTAACCAAGTGTCGTTTAACCATACATATGCTCCCCAAGGTTCACGTATTGGTTCTCTGTTCCTATATTCCACTATATTTTGCCAGACCTTTAAGATCAGTATCTTGTTGTTCTTCACTTTATGTAGCTTTTACCTGCTTTCACATTGTTAAACAGTCCTATGAATTATTCTAACATCTAGGCCCCCTCATAGATCTATATGCTATTTTGTGCAACCTTGGATTACTATCATCCCATTTAGGAGAGTCTCACGAGTTATTTACCAAACACTGCAGCAGAGATGTAACCACCAGTAATATTTTACACCGACTCTTTACAGGGTACCTTCTGTTTCTGCCCTTCAATGCTCTTGCTTCTATTCTGCTTCTATTCCTGTTGATCCGCGCAGCTCAGTTCCACCCGCTCTTCACCCTCTCCACCTCTTAGCATTCCTGTGTCTCCAGGTGATCCACGTGGGCTCCAGTGCGGGAAACTAAGTGCCTGCACACCTTCGGTACTGGGAGTATCGGCTCCGTCCGGCCGGGGGAGCAGGGGGGGAGGAGAGGGGTCCCGGGAATCGCTGCTGTTTTACTCCCGCTCCACTACTCTGTCTCTGCCGCTCTCCCAGTGTTCTTGGGTATTCCTCTTCGCGGATTTTCTTTCAGGCTGTATTTGAATCCCAGCCCAGCTGTCATTCCCTCTGCGGGGATGTGATGTCTCTCATCCCGTCCACAGGGATCCTCGAGTCGGTGTCCAGCTGGCACAATTTAGGCCCCTCCCTCCGTGACAGACGTTACGTTCTCACGTCCTCACCTCCCATCTCCCTCTACAGAGCAATCTGATGATGCTAGCTTCCAACAATATTTTTGGTTTAGGGTACCACCACCCAAGGCCCAATTTTTCTGCCTCTGTTAAACAATTAAAATTTTTGTATCTGTGAGGGCTTAGAGTGTTGTGTCACCATCACCACCACCCAAGGCCGAATTTTCTACCCCTGTTTAACAGGGGCATGTAATTACAATTTTTGATATAATATTTAATAGCAGGGCCATTCCTGCGCCCAACAAGAGTAACTGTGAGGGGTTACAGTGTTCTGGCACCACCAACACCTAAGGCCCAATTTTCCTGCAGAGTATATAGGGCAGGCCATATAGTATTTATACTGCTGTTCAGAGTATATAATGCCTGGGGGCCCCCCACGCCATTTTTTTTACATTTTGGTGTGGGGTTCCCCTTAATATCCATACCAGAAATTAATGGTCTGGTATGGATCTTGGGGGGACATCCACGCCATTTTTTGGGGTATTTTTGGCGCTGTTTTTTTTTCAATTATTTTTATCTATATTGTCGGGATCCGACAATACATTACAGCCACTAGCAGTTTTAAATGACATTTTTTCCTTTAAAAATGTAATTTTGCTGTGGTACTGTTAAAAAAACATGGGAAGGATGCGCTACTTTAAAGGCAGACTAAGGAGACACCCCCCCAGGCACGATATTTAAAGGAATATTTATTTAATATTTAAAATAATATTAATATTTTTTTATTGTTTCACTTTAAGCATTATTAAAATCACTGCTCCTTTTTTTGCATTCATACATGTCCCCTGGGGCCAGGACCCAGGTCCCCAAACACTTTTTATAGCAATAACTTGCATATAAGCCTTTAAAATTAGCACTTTTGATTTTTCACGTTTGTGTCCCATAGACTTTAACGGTGTTCACACACATTTCTTGCCTGTTTGCATGTTCTGCTGCGAACCGAACCAGGGGGTGCTTGGCTCATCCCTATTCATAAAATGTAAATAATACAATCAATATTCCACAGGGTATATTTACGCTGCTATTCTGTCTTCGGCTGAGGACAATTGAAACCTGTTTAATCACATATGTATATATTGCACCATGTTACCTTAGGATAGAATGCATTTGCATTGCTGTTGATTCTCTCTTTCAGGTATTGCTGTGTCGGTGCTTCTTCCTTGGCTAAGGAAAGACAGCGATCTAACCTGCCGTCAACACTAACCTATTTCCATATTATCACTGTACATATATTTTAGATAGTGAGAAATCAAGGTTGTTGCTTAGGCCTGCCTTTAAAATTGTACATAGATATATTTGATACTTTATTGTCGTATATGACCTAATATAACTTCTTTTATGTCTATTTTGATACCTATGTTTATTGCATGTGGTACGCCACATATATATATATATATATATATATATATATATATATATATATATTGTTATATTGTTAACCCTTTCCTTTTTCCCCCACCCATCCCAGTTTTGCCAGGACACTCACTCTCAGGCTTGAGAGCTTTAAAAGAAATTATTTTTCTGCAAACTCCCAGACGTAGTTTTGTGGGCAGGGGAGAGACCCTGGAGTTAGGCAGGGTTGCTCCTCACAAACTTACTTGCTAGGAGTAGTTATCCTGGTTGATTGGTAGAGATCTGTTGATTTCTCCCTAAGTTTGGCTTTGTTGCACTTTTCTCTTCTACTACTAGGTGGCCGGGTACTTGTTGGTACTAGATACGAGAAGGGCAACGCAAGGTCAGGTTATGGGTAATCTCAGCCAATGGGCAGGGGTTTTATTGGATTCCTTGGCATGCTGGGAGAGCCTATATATAAGTGGAGTGGTGGAGTCATGTGATCTATGTTCTGTGCCACCTGGACGGCTGTCTGGGTGGACGTGTGTCATATTGGCCAGGCTGCTAGGCCGGAGATTGGGCCTATCCTGGGCACACCTGGCTGCTAGGCGCTCTGAGGGCCTATCCAGAAGGAAGAGAGCAGCGCAGGGTTGGGACTGCGGCTTGCAGTTCAACCAAAAGTGATGGTTCTGCCGGCTGGAGAACTTGTCATGGTCGGAGGTAGAGGGGAAGCTGTCGCCAGTAAGGGACTATCCGCCTAATTACCAGGGACCACAGTGAGTAACTGAAGCAAGTACCGGAGAAACATTCTCACCAGCTGAGGACGGTAAAGAATCATGAAACTTCAGTGGGTATCAAGCCAGGGACACAGCCAGCGGAGGTGACGCTTGCAGAGCAGCCTTGTGTGTCAAGTCAGGGACCGAGCAGGCCAGCGGGGGTGAAGCTTGAGAGGTATCTAGAGTGCCAAGCTAGGGACCCAGCAGAGAAGCGGGGGTGACGCTTGAGAAAGATACCACCGTGAAGATTGGAGAAGCTCAAGGGATTCAGTGACAGCAAATCAGTGGGTCTAGTGAGAGACTGGGAGCTCAGGGTGCTGAAGAACTACAAGGAGCGATTTTAGTGAAAGTGAAGAAACTGTTAAGCTTTGTGTTAGGAACTGTTAAAGACTGTTGCCATAGGAGA
The DNA here is from genome assembly GCF_042186555.1 of Aquarana catesbeiana. Lineage (NCBI taxonomy): Eukaryota > Metazoa > Chordata > Amphibia > Anura > Ranidae > Aquarana > Aquarana catesbeiana. Next base: position 164,841,138 of record NC_133330.1, on the reverse strand, counting down.
CAGCATTCCTAAACAAGCAGATGTGTCATCTTGCTGGATGCCTTTCCCTGCATGGCTGTCCTCCTGTTGAAGTCTTGGTGTAAGCCAAATTAATCTTGCAACTACCTAAGGGTGTCCTGGCCCTAACCCTCTCTCCCCCCCAAAAAGTTTAAGAGAAATAAACTTTCTTTTGCATTCAAGAAGTGTCTGGCGCCCAATAACTTTAACTACTCTGCACCCACCATGCCTCACAACCCACTACATACAGAAGGATGTCAGCTATCCCTGGAGGTTCTCATTAGATGAAAGGAGGCCTGGGACCTTGCTACACATTAAAGGCCCTTATATAGTTAGCCACCATACGTAATTAGCATTGTTTGCTGATGACCTTCTTCTATAGCTAACACACCCTCGCCTTTCTATGCCTTCTATCCTACAAGAGTTTCAACAATTTGGTCTTTACAGTAATTTTAGGGTGAATATTTCTAGGTCCGAGATCCTAGGGGGTTGATTTTCTAAAACTGGAGAGTGCAAAAGCTGTGCATGGTAATCAGCTTCCAGGTTTTATAACAAGATATAGGGCCAAGGAAGGAAAATTCTTAATAGGGACAGGAGAATTGCTTGGCTCTCAAGTAAAGACCTGTGTACCATCCCAGTGATGCACCAATGCTAGCTCTAAAAACTGATCTACCCAGCAGGGCAGGCAGCGAAACGTTTTATTGAAATGTTCAGAAAGAATACTGCTGCTTTAAAGTGTAATGCCCTGTACACAAGACCAGTTTTCCCGTCGGAATAAACTCTGAAGGTTCTTCCAACGGAATTCTGACGGAATTCCGCTCAAGCTGTCTTATAAATACACGGTCACACCAAATTCCGACCGTCCAGAACGCGGTGACGTACAACACGTAAGACGGGACTAGAAAACGGAAGTTCAATAGGCAGTAGCCAATAGCTTCCGTCTCGTACTTGCTTCAAAGCATGTGTCGTATTTGGTACGTCAGAACAGCATACAGACGAGCGGTTTTCCCGATAGGAATTGGTTCCGTCGGAAAAATTTAGAACATGTTCTCTTTCTAGGTCCGTCAGAATTTTCAACGTAAAAAGTCCGATGTGGCATACACACGATTGGAATATACGATGAAAAGCTTCCGTCTGACTTTTTCTGTTGGACATTCCGCTCGTGTGTACAAGGCATAACTGTACCTCTTTGTATGAAAATATAGCCACATTCCTAATAAAGCCCACATGCATACAGCACCACTAGGGATGAGCTTCGTGTTCGTGTCGAACCCATGTTTGACTCGAACATTGTGTGTTCGGTCGTTCGCCGAATTACGAACGATATGGGCCACTTGCGCCAAATTCGAGTGGAGCGTCACGGCCCATAATTCACTGCGGCATCGCAGTGCATTGCTGGCTGATGATTGGCCAAGCATGCACTATTAACCGCATGCTTGGCCAATCACAGCGCCGTCTGAACAGAGAGCTGTAATTGGCCAAAGCCAGGTGCTTGTGTAGGCTCTTGACGTATTTCCAGTTACTGTACTGTGTACCCTGCACAGTTGCACCTACAGTATAGCTACCTGAAGACAAGTGCAAGTGTTATCATACTAATAATACTACAGGCAGTATAATCGTTATATATATATATATATATATCCCAGTTTTGTGCAGCTCACTGCAGGCCAATAGTATGTCTGGAAGGCCAACAAGGAGAGGCAGACAGTCACAAGCCAATAAAAGAGGGCAAGCAGGCTCTGTGTCTAGAGGCAACAGTGCTGGTTGTGGACATGGTGCATCCTCATCAGCACGTGGCCATGAGACACGCTTGGCCTTTTTTTCGGCAGCTGGCCGTGTTGAGCCGCAACATGCGGAAGATTTGGTCAAGTGGATGACCAAGCTGTCCTCATCCTCCTCATCCTCTCTCACCCAGGCTCAGGGTACTTTGTCTGGCAAAGCAGCTGCCAACGTGGCCTCTTCCCTCGGCTCAATCGCCTCAGTGACTCCTTCCCTAGCCCCACCATGTCCTCCTGAGGAGTCCCTCGAACTGTTTGACCACTGTGTTGGGTACATGCTCCAGGAGGATGCCCAGCGTTTTGAAGGCTCTGATGATGATACTGAGTTAGATGAAGGCAGTAACGTGAGCACGGACAGAGGGGGTGCCCAAGAAGGACAGCAATCTGGCAGCCATGTTCCCCCTGCTGCAGCATACTGCCAGGTTTGCTCCAGTGATGAGGAGGGAGGGGATGATGAGATCACAGACTCAACGAGGGTGCCTGATAGGAGAGAGGAGGAGGAGGAGGCACATCACCAATGAAGCAGGATGCCCTCCAGGGGCCAGCCTAAGGGCAGCACACTGACTGCATCACACCGCAGAGCTCCGCATGTGCAGGGAGCTGCTGTCTCTGCACGTTATTTCAAAAGTTCTTTGGTGTGGGCCTTTTTTGAGAAAAGTGCATCAGATCGCATCGCTGCTATTTGCAACATATGTCTCAAGCGTATCTCGCATGGCCAAAACATCTCCCGCTTGGGCACCACATGCTAGACCAGACATATGTTTACCTGCCATGCAGTTCGTTGGCAAGCGTACCTAAAAGACCCACACCAAAGAACAAAGAAGTTGTTCCGCCACCACGCCTCCAAAATGCCACTATTGGTGATTCTGACACACCTCTCTCCTCCACCCCCTCCTCTTCTTCTTCCTCCATGGCCTCTTCCTGTGCTTTGTCCTCGGAACCAGCGGTGCTCCGTAGGCGTTCAAGGGGCTACGCAAGTACGCAGGTCAAAAGATGCCATGCGGTGCTTGAGCTGGTGTGCTTGGGGGACAGGAGCCACACTGGGGCAGAGGTTCTGTCAGCTCTGCAGGGGCAGGTTCAGAGGTTGTTGATGCCATGCCAACTTAAGGCAGGAATGGTGGTTTGCAACAATGGCACCAAACCTCCTCTCCACCCTCTGACAGGGACAAATGACCCATGTGTCCTGTTTGGCTCATGTCCTTAACTTGGTGGTGCAGCAGTTCTTGGGTAGGTACCCGGGCTTACAGGATGTCCTGAGGCAGGCCAGGAAAGTCTGACTGCATTTCCGCCGGTCATATAATGCCAGTGCTCGGCTGGCAGACCTCCAAAAGGAATTTAACCTGCCCAAGAACCGCCTAATCTGTGACATGCCCACCAGGTGGAACTCAACGTTGGCCATGCTGCAGCGGATGCACATGCAGCAGAGGGCCATGAATGAGTACCTGTGCGACTATGGCACCAGGACAGGGTCCTGGGTCAGGGGAGTTTGTTTTTTTTTTCCCACGCCAGTGGGCCATGATCAGGGATGCATGCACTGTCCTGTCACCATTTGAGGAGGCCACGAGGATGGTGAGCAGTGACAGTGCATGCATCACACTGTCCCCCTTGTCCACCTGTTGGAGCACACGCTGCGTGGAATAATGGACAGGGCACTTGAGGCAGAACAGAGGCAGGAAGAGGAGGACTTCCTTAGCTCTCAAGGCCCCCCTTATCCAGTGTTTCTGCGTGCCCGCCGATCACACAGGAAGAGGAGGAGGAGGATTGTGTCAGCATGGAGGTGGAGCCTGGCACTCAGCATCAGCAGCAGTCTTTAAGTGATCATTTACAGTCCCAAGAAACCCATGGACTTGTACGTGGCTGGGAGGAGGTGGCTGCGGATCCTTAGTGACCCAGAGGACTCCGGACCAAATGCCTCAGCAAACCTACGCTGCATGGCCTCCCTGATCCTGCAAAGCCTGCGGAAGGATCCTCGTATTCGTGGTATCAAGGAGAGGGATCAATACTGGCTGGCAACCCTGCTTGATCCACGTTACAAGGGTAAGGTTGCGGACCTTATCTTGCCATAGCAGAGGGAGCAGAGGATGAAACATCTTCGGGAGGCCTTGCAGAAAGGTCTGTGCAACGCGTTCCCAGAGACTGGGAGGTTACAAACTCCTGTTCCAGGACAACGTGCTGCTGAGGCTTCGGTCAGTCAAAGATGGAGCGGTGGAAAAGGTGGCCGCCTGACCGATTCATTCAGACAATTTTTTAGTCCACAGCCCCAAGGTATGATCGGTTCCAGCAACCATCGCCAGCGTCTGTTTTACATGGTGCAGGAATACCTAGCGGCAAGATCTGACTTGGACACCTTTCCCACCGAAAATCCTCTGGGTTACTAGGTCTTGAGGATGGATCACTGGCCAGAGCTTGCACAGTATGCAATTGAGCTACTGGCCTGTCCTGCATCCAGCGTTCTTTCGGAACGCACATTCAGTGCTGCTGGAGGCTTTGTAACCGATCACAGGGTGTGTCTGTCCACCGACTCGGTCGATCAACTGACCTTCATAAAAATGAATCAGTCTTGGATGACCACCAGCTACCAAGCACCTGATGCTGATGTAACCGAATAATTTTTTTTGAAATGTCAGATCCCTTCAAAGACTGCCTATGCTGAGTGACTATCCTGTTATGCTGAGTAATTCATTATCCTCTTCCTCCTCAATGATCATGCTGATAGCTTGTAAGGACATTTTTGGTTCTGGGCGCCGCCACCAGTGGCTAAGGGCCAATTTTTCAGCCCCTGTTTAACAGGGGCATGTAATTACAATTTTTGATGCAATTCTTTGCAGCAGGGCTAGTTCCTGCTCTCCAACTAGAGTATCTGTGAGGGGTTGCAGTGTTGTGGCACCAGCACCAGTGCCTAAGGCCCAATTTTTCAGCCCCTGTTTAACAGGGGCATGTAATTACAATTTTTGATGCAATTCTTTCCAGCAGGGATAGTTCCTGCGCTCCAACTAGAGTATTTGTGCGGGGTTGCAGTGTTGTGGCACCAGCACCAGTGCCTAAGGCCCAATTTTTCAGCCCCTGTTCAACAGGGACATGTAATTAGAATTCTTGATCTAATATTTCACAGCAGGGCCCGTTTCTGCGCCCACCAAGAGTAACTGTGAGGACTTACAGTGTTGTGGCACCAGCACACCACCAAAGGCCCAATTTTTCTGCCCCTGTTCAACAGGGGCATGTAATTACAATTCTTGATATAATATTTCACAGCAGGGCCCGTTCTAGCGCCCACCAAGAGTAACTGTGAGGACTTACAGTGTTGTGGCACCAGCACCACCACCACCATCACCAAAGGCCCAATTTTTCTGCCCCTGTTCAACAGGGGCATGTAATTACAATTCTTGATCTAATATTTCACAGCAGGGCCCTGTGAGGGCTTACAGTGTTGTGGCAACACCAACACCTAAGGCCCAAATTTCTGCTGAGTATATAGGGTAGGCCCCTACTTTCAAACATCCAACTTACAAACGACTCCTACTTGCAAAGGGAAGGAGACAACAGGAAGTGAGATGAAATCTACCCCTAGGAAGGGAAATTCTCTCCTGTAAGAGTTAATATGGGAAAAACATTTCTCCTTTCCACTGATGCTTTATCACCAATCCTTGTTTCACTAAAAACCCCACATTTTCAAAAAACATTTGTCATTGGGACAAAAAGTGAGGTGAAATCTTCTGAAGAGGAGCACAGACAGCAAAACAAATGTCACAGGGGTGATAACCCTTCCCTATGTTTTCCAAAAAGCTTAATATAGATTTTTTTGCTGGAGCTAAACACGTTAAAAATGTACCAGTTCAAAATTACAAACAGATTCTACTTAACAACAAACCTACAGTCCCTGTCTTGTTTGCACCGCCTGTATACTGCTGTTCAGAGTATATAGGGTCTGGTGGCCCCACATCTTTCCTTTTTTTAATTTGGGTGCGGGGTTCCCCTTAATATCCAAATAATGGACTGGGGGGGTACCCATGCCGTTTGTCCCACTGATTTTCATCCATATTGCCAGGAACCGACATTACATTAAAGCCGCAAGCAGTTTTAAATGACTTTTATTCCCTTAAAAATGTAATTTTGTGCAGGGACAGTTCTAAGCACGGGAAACACGCGCCACTTTACAGGCATACTATAGACATCCCCCAGGTACTTTTTTTTTTTTTTTACTTTAACCACTTCCCACCCGGCCACTGCATATAAACGGCCGGGTGGGAGCTCCCTCCTTCTGACTGGACGTTCCCGAACGTCCTTCAGAAGGAGTGGGATCGCGCGGGCGCGCTCCCGCACAGCCGCGCGATCCCGATGCATGCGTGTCACTCGGACACGCCGCATCTCGGAGCGGCAGGAGGGCAATGTGATTTGCCCTCCTGATCCGCACGATGGCTGTGTGTAATCACAGCCATCGTATGGTAAACAAGGGGGAGGGGGTGGCAGTTGACAGGAGATCGCGCCACCACGTGCCCGCGCAGCGGCGCGATCCCGATCTGCCTATGCCCCCCAGAGACAGTACAACACAGGAGGGCCCTGTTATTGGCCCTCCTGATCACATGACGACTGTGTCCAATCACAGTCGTCATGTAATGTAAATAGAGAGCGCTGTAACTGCTCTCATCTCTTCCTCTCCTCACACAGAGCCTGTCAGTGAGGAGAGGAAGAGAGATCTGTGCTGCAGCCGGGAGATCAGTGAGTTTTATAGCTGTTTGTCTGCTGTTTACCCACTGATCACCCAGCTAGTGTCCCCAAAACACAGTGTCCCCAAAACAGTGAAAACACCTGTCAGTGAACATCTGCCCGTCAACAACTGGCACATCTGTCCGCCAACAGCGGGCACATCTGTCCGCCAACAGCGAGCACATCAGCTCGTCATCAGGCACATCTGCCCGCCAATCATCAGGAACATCTGCCGCCCACCATCAGGCACATCTGCCGCCCGCCATCTGACACATCTGCCGCCCGCCAACATCTGGCACATCTGCCGCCTGCCATCAGGCACATCTGCCGCCCGCCATCTGGCATATCTGCCGCCCGCCATCTGGCACATCTGCCGCCCGCCATCTGTCACATCTGCCATTCGTCATCTGCCCACGATCAGGCACATCAACCTGTCAACAGCTGGCACATCAGCCCCTCAACAGCTGACACATCAGCCCGTCATCAGCTGACACATTAGCCCGTCATCAGCTGGCACATCAGCCCGTCATCAGCTGGCACATCAGCCCGTCAACAGCTGACACATCAGCCGCCCACCATCATCAGGCACATCTGCCCGCCGATCATCAGGCACATCTGCCCGCCAACATCAGGCATATCTGCCGCCCACCATCAGGCACATCTGCTGCCCCCCATCAGGCACATCTGCCACCCGCCATCTGCCCACGATCAGGCACATCTGCCCGCCAACATCAGGCACATCTAGCCACCCACCATCTGGCACAGCCGTCCACCATCTGGCACATCTGCCGCCCGCCATCTGACACATCTGCCGCCTGCCATCTGACACATCTGCCCACCAACATGACGAAAAGATCTTACAGCGCAGAGGAGGCTCTCCAAATACTCCAGAGTATGTCGGACGAGAGTAGCGGGGAATTCTCTCCGTCAGACTCGGATAGCGACTATGAGCCAATGGAAAGCAGTGGCTCCGAGTTGGAAACAGAGGAAGATAGAATCCTAACAAGGAGAATCAGGAGAAATGAGCAGGAGGAGACATTCACCAGCAGCGCAGCACTCCAGGGCATCCACCAGCAGCGCAGCACTCCAGGATGATATGCAGGCATCCACCAGCAGCCCAGCACTCCAGGATGATATGCAGGCATCCACCAGTAGCGCAGCACTCCAGGGCATCCACCAGCAGGCATCCACCAGCAGCGCAGCACTCCGGGATAAGCAGGCATCCACCAGCAGTTCTGCAACCTTCCTAGAAGATAGGCCAGATGCTAGCAACGGATCCCATCAACGAGGCAGTGCCCATACTAGCCTCCCAGATGTTCTACTGTATCCAACATGGCTGCCCGATACATCAGTAGAACCTGTAATACCCCTTTTTAAAGCCCAGCCAGGCCCTCAGATGCAGACGGAAAATGTAACCCCACTTTATTATTTTCATTTATTTTTTTACCAATGATCTCCTAACCTACATTGTGGAGCAATGTAATCTATACGCCAGCCAACATATAGCCAACAATCCAAGTTCCTCATATGCCCATCCTTTTGTTTGGAAACCCTTCACCGTGGAAAAATTAAAAATTTTCCTTAGCCTAACCCTCAACATGGGGCTGACCAAAAAAATGAACTCCATCCCTACTGGTCTACCCAACCTATCCACCACATGCCGGTCTATTCGTCATTGATGCCCAGAACCCGTTATGAGATGATCATGAGATTTTTACACTTCAATAACAATGCCCAATGCCTCCCTCGAAATCATCCCAGTTACGATAAATTATTCAAAATTCGGCCCCTAATCAATTTTTTTTGCGCCAGCTTCAAGGAGATGTTTACCCCAGATAGAACTATATGTGTGGATGAATCCCTGGTACACTTCACCGGAAGACTCGGAATAAAACAATACCTCCCCAGTAAAACAGCCAGACGTGGGGTAAAATTTTATAAGGCATGTGACAGGGTCACGGGTTACACATATGATTTTATAATTTATGAGGGAAAAGACAGACAGCTAAACCCCCCTGGATGCCCTACCTACATGGGAACAAGTGGCAAAATTGTCTGGCAGCTGATCCAACCATTACTTGGGAAAGGTTACCACCTATATGTAGACAATTTCTACACTAGTCTCCCACTTTTCCGCCATTTGTACCTAAAGAACACTGTGGCCTGTGGGACAGCACGGACCAACCGTAAAGGCTTCCCACAAAGATTGGTCGCCGAGAAATTGAAGCAGGGTGAAATGGCCAGTATGCGGACTGAAGAAGTACTATCGGTGAAGTGGAGAGATAAAAAAAAGAGATGTCTACATCCTTTCAACAATACATGACGACACCTTGGTGGAACTTCAGAGAAGAGGAGGCCCCATACAGAAGCCAAAATGTGTGCATGAGTACAACCTATACATGGGGGGGTGAATATGAACGACCAGATGATGCAGCCCTACTTGGCCACCAGGAGATCACTATTTTGGTACAAGAAAGTCGCCATTTATTTGATGCAACTTGCCCTATTGAATTCATATATCATTTTTTCTAAGTGCACCCAAAGTTCCCTACCCTATCTAAAATTCCAAGAAGACGTTGTCACAGCCCTTCTCTATCCCCAAGGCCAAGCCCCTCAACTAATTCGCTCCGATTCATTAGCCAGACTCCATGAAAGGCACTTTCCCGAAATCCTCCCTCTTACCCAAACAGGTCGCAAACCCCCAAAAAAATGTCATGTGTGTGCAAGTAGAGGAAATTGCCGTGACACCCGATACTACTGTCCCCAATGTCCCTCCCAACCAGGCCTCTGTATTGGAACGTGCTATCGGAGCTATCATACTTCACTACACTATTAGTACAGTGAAGATGATTTTTTTCCACTATCTACCATTTCTGTGAATGAGCCGGACTGTTAACGACTATGCCTCTGCCAAACATGTTTTTGCCTTCAACGTGAATTGACCTGGACTGTTAACGACTATGCCTCTGCCAAACATCTTTCTGCCTTCAACGTGAATTGACCTGGACTGTTAAATGACCATGCTTTTTGCCTGCCTCCTGAACTGATCATTTGCCCTGCCACTGTACAGCACAGGGGTCTCACATATGTGAGGGGCTCCAGAAAAGGTTTTCCGAGTGGAGAAAACATTTTTCTCCGGGTTTTTAGTTTTCTCGGATTAGGATCTAGAGACTCGGAGGCTTCGTAGAGATTTGGGTGGGAAGAAGCCTCTACCCCTGTCCTCAGGTCTTACCTGACCAAGGCCCAATGTACAAAGTGCTGCCTGCTGCCACCTGAACTGGTCATGCCTCTGCCTGCCACCTGAACTGGCCATGCCTTTGCCTGCCACATGACCTTGCCATGCCTTTGCCTGCCACATGACCTTGCCATGCCTTTGCCTGCCACCTGGACTGGCCATGCCTATGCCTGTTACCTGAACTGCCTGCTAAACCTTGGACTGTACTGAACCATGTTCATACTTTTCCATATCTGTCTGCTGCCTGGACAATTCCTGGACATTTCCTTTGGCTGTCTGGACAAATGCTTTGGCTGCTCTAGAACGGTATTCCTGCCTGCTAAAACCACAGGTGAGCTTTTTTTTTTACCTTTTGCTCAGCAGAATGTTTTTTTGGGTGTAATTCTTGGTGTGTACATGCTATGTGTTAGAAGCCCGGAGGTGCTACTTGCATGTTGGGCCTCTGTATGTGGCCAGGTAGTGGAAAAGTCTCACACATGGGGTATCGCCATACTCAGGACGAGTAGCCGAATGTATTTTGGGGTGTCATTTTGGCTATGTACATGCTATGTGTAAGAAAGATCTTCTAAATTGACAACTTTGTGAGAAAAAAAATAGGTTTTCATTTTCTTTCCACATTTTCCAAAAACTTGTGGAAAGAAATTACATGTTCAAAAGACTCATTATACATTGGCTTGTTTTCTTTCCAAAATGGGGTCATTTTGTGGGTAATTCCATTGTCCTGGTGCTCCAGGGCCTTCAAAAATGTGATAGGTACTCAGGAAATGAAATGTGTAATTTATGCCTTTAGAACGTCTGATGGTGCTATATGGATGTTGGGCCTCTGTATGTGGCCAGGCTGTGGAAAAGTCTCACACATGGGGTATTGCCATACTCAGGACGAGTAGCAGAATGTATTTTGGGGTGTCATTTTGGCTATGTACATGCTATGTGTAAGAAAGATCTTCTAAATTGACAACTTTGTGAGAAAAAAAATAGGTTTTCATTTTCTTTCCACATTTTCCAAAAACTTGTGGAAAGAAATGACATGTTCAAAAGACTCATTATGCCTCATAGAATATACATTGGGTTGTTTTCTTTCCAAAATTGAGTCATTTTGTGGGTAATTCCATTGTCCTGGTGCTCCAGGGCCTTCAAAAATGTGATAGGTACTCAGGAAATGAAATGTGTAACTTATGCCTTTAGAACGCCTGATGGTGCTATATGGATGTTGGGCCTCTGTATGTGGCCAGGCTGTGGAAAAGTCTCACACATGGGATATCGCCATACTCAGGACGAATAGCAGAATGTATTTTGGGGTGTCATTTTGGCTATGTACATGCTATGTGTTAGAAAGATCTTCTAAATTGACAACTTTGTGAGAAAAAAATAGGTTTTCATTTTCTTTCCACATTTTCCAAAAACTTGTGGAAAGAAATGACATGTTCAAAAGACTCAGTATGCCTTATAAAATATACATTGGGTTGTTTTCTTTCCAAAATGGGGTCATTTTGTGGGTAATTTCATTGTCCTGGTGCTCCAGGGCCTTCAAAAATGTGATGGGTACTGAGAAAATGAAATGTGTAATTTATGCCTTTAGAACACCTGATGGTGCTATATGGATGTTGGGCCTCTGTATGTGGCCAGGCTGTGGAAAAGTCTCACACATGGGGTATTGCCATACTCAGGACGAATAGCAGAATGTATTTTGGGGCGTAATTGCAATTATGCCTGCACTGTGTGTGAGAAATATCTTGTAAATTTAGTGAAGAAAAAAAAAATCTATATTTCTTAATTTTCCAAAGCATTGTGGGGAAAAAATTTCAACTTCAAAAAATTCACTATGCCTCTTACTAAATACCTCAGACTGTCTTCTTTCCAAAAAGGGGTCATTTGGGTGGTTATTGTACTGTCCTGACATTTTAGGGCCTCAAGAACTGAGATCAGTGCATTAGGCCATCAGTGCATTAGGATTGATACATTTTCAATAATGCGTAGCATGGCTTGTAGACTCTATAACTTTCATACAAACCAATGATCATACAATTATCAGGATTTTTTTTTACCAAAGACGTGGTAGAATACATTTTTGCCTACATTTTTGACAAAATTTAATTTTTTTTGGTTTCTTTTGAAAGAGAAAGTAGAAAATTTGGGGTTTTTTCAAAATATTCGCTCTTTTTTAGCTTATATCACAAAAAATAAAAAATGAAGTAGTGAATAAATACCACCAAAAGAAAGCTCTATTCGTTTGAACAAGATGATAAAAATTTCATTTGGGTACAGTGTAGCATGACTGAGTAATTGTCATTCAAAGTGAGAAAGCACTGAAAGCTGAAAATTGGTCTGGGAAGGAAGGGGGTGAAAGTGCCCAGTATTGAGGTGGTTAAGCATCATTAAAATCACTGCTCCCGAAAAAACGGCAGTTTTTAAAACTTTTTTTTGCATTGATATATGTCCCCTGGGGCAGGACCCGGGTCCCCAAACCCTTTTTAGGACAATACCATGCAAATTAGCCTTTAAAATTAGCACTTTTGATTTCAAACGTTCGAGTCCCATAGACGTCAATGGGGTTCTAACGTTCGTGCGAATTTTCGGTCCGTTCGCAGGTTCTGGTGCGAACCGAACCAGGGGTGGTTCGGCTCATCCCTAACCACCACTAAGTTATGTCCATTACTTTTTCTTCCTGGGTATGTAGCTCACTTACAAGATCTCCAGGACCCAAGAGCACAAATATTGTGATATCCTGACAGTCTTCTGCAGGAGGTGCACACAGACAAACAGTCCAGTATCTTCATGATGCCAGAACTATGCAGAGTGGTGGATATTCACAGTATCCAAGTTTTAGTAAATCATGCCTGTCTTGCTAGCCTCAACCCAGCTACAACAAATATGCTCCTCCTATACAATATCTGGGAATTCACATTCCTATGAATCTATCACAGATTTTTGGTTTGAATTATCTTAATATGTTAAATAAAGTCTGAATAGAACTTAAGGCTTACTCATAAAATACTTGTCATGGTTAGGTAAGATCAACGTTCTTAAGCAGGATGTCCTCCCGAGGTTTCTCTATATTTTCTAGATACTACCAAATGCTATCCCAATGACTTACTTTAAAACACTACGACTGCTTACTGCTTTTATTTGTAATAATCTTCGTCCCGGAATACGCTTTAAAATACTATCACGTCCTAGCACTAAGGGAGGGGTGAGTGCCCCAATGTGACATTTTATTATTAGTCAGAGATAATCAAGTAGTAGACTGGATTCAACATTTACAAATGACATTATGGGTTCAGCTAGAAGGAGCAATGACATTATGGGATCTACGAGCTCTACCTCAGGAAGGATCCTAAAGCATTCCCAGACACAATGAAAGAAAGTCTTTCTACCTGGGACTGGATTATCCATAAATTACAGGCCTCTCAATATATAGGTCCTATGACACCGCTTTTTAATAATTCGTCATTTCCCCCTGCCGTCTGAGCTCTGGCCTATGGGCCATGGCTCGAGGGTACCCAAGGAAGAAGAGCTACAGTGATACAAAATGAACCTAGCCTTATTTCAATGGAAGCAGGTCCGTTGGAACCTAGAGTCATGGATCACTGTTTCCAGAGATGTTAACTTTACTAATTTGTGCAATCTATTCGATTTATTCCACATATTCAGACACCACCTACCCCATTAGATGCCCCTCTTCTTCAAGATACTCTACCTACTCATGTAATGTCTGTTATTTATTTAATCCTACAATTTCAGTCTCACAGTATTAGCTAAGTATTAACATTACTCCAGAAGAATGCAATAAATGTTTCATCTTAACCCACAGATTGTCGTTGAACTCGGAATCATATCTGTCTCACTGTCCCTGATACCTGTTGATGCTGCCGTAGAGTCAAGAGAACTATGACCCATATTTTTTTTTTTTTTTTTTAAGTTTTCTTTATTGCGTTTTAACATAAAAAGTATACACAAGACCCAATGGGCCACACACAAAAATAAACTATTTACATTTCTTCAGCATTGACTCTCTCCTCCTCCTTCCGGACCCTCACTCAGTGAAAAGATCAAAATAATAATAAACGGCCACCTTTTCTTGATAACAGTCAATAGTACGTTTAGATATGTCAAATAGTTACATACATGTTAAATCCTACTGCAGGTGCATTCTATTAGGTGCCACTAAATCTGCCACCGTAGTTTCACTATTCATCCAACTGCCCCACAATTTATCAAATTTCTTTGGTATGCCCCTGCTAATGTATGTAGCCTTGTATAAAGGTGCATCCCTATTAACCACACCCTTCCACGCTGATACAGATGGAGGATTGGACTTTTCCATGATAACACTATCATTTTCCTAGCGTAATAGATTAGGATTGTCAGCAAACTACGAGTTACTCTTTTCGGGGCTAGATTGTCTACCAGTCCCAAAAGGCACACCTCTGTCGTGGGCTGTATACATTCTGTGACCCCTTTCCAAAATACTTAATAATATATGATAATAATAATATGCATGAAATCGGCAGTGAGGGAACTGCACCAACAGCAACCAGGTGACTGGGTAGGGAACATCTTAGCCAATCTAGCTGGAGTAAGATATATATACGATGCAGGAATTTAAATTGAATGAGTTGGTCCCTAGCAGAGACCAATCTAGTAAAATGAATGTACCATTCATCATCCCAGTCATCCCTGTCCATCTGGGGGAACACCTCACCTCACACAGCCCTACACTTTGCAAGGAGATCTCCTCCCTCTCCGAATAGTTGTTTATATTTTGTAGACAAGGCCTTTTCCAAAGTGTCCTCCCTCAGTAAAAACTCTAAATCACTTATTTTCAGGGTAATACCAATATCTCCAAATTGGGCATTGTGTGCATGTCTGAGCTGAAGATAATGGAACAAGTGAGTGTTGGGAAGATTAAACTTAGTTTTCAGAGCATCAAACTGTAGAAATTTCCCACCACTCACTATGTCTTTCAGCATCTTAATACCAAATTTAATCCAGATGACTGGATCAGGGTACTCGCAAAAGTGTGTTAATTTGGATTCTTCCAAAGTGGTGTGTGAGGAGAAATCTCAGAAGCTCTACCCATCTTGGTCACTGCTACCCATGCCCTACTAGTTGCACGCATGGATATTGTGAGCCTGTACGGAGCTCTGATACCCCGATGCGGGATATGTGTCAGCGCCTCACAAGAACCAACAAACCACCTGTGCACAAATACTAGCTGACCCGCTAAGAAATACCCGTGAAAGTCCGGGACCGCCAGTCCCCCTTGTTTCCACGGCAGTTGTAACACCCAGAGGTTAATTCAGGGGTGTCGCCCCTGCCACAGGAAAGTCATTATGAGTTGATCTATTTTTTTGAAAATATATCTCGGTATCCAAACAGGGGAATTCAGAAATATATATAAAAACAGAGGTAAAAATTTCATTTTCACTAAATTCACCCTACCTATGAGTGTCAAAGGTAGATTCTGCCATGCCTGCAGTCTGGATTTTAGTTTAGTCAAAAGTGGATCGACATTAAAAGCAATAAAGTCTGATACAGAGTTGGAGATATGTAACCCCAGATATTTGATCATCTCTACCCTCTGCAAGGGACAATCTGCGGGAATTTCACATCTGGGGATGGCGTCCTGAGTGAGAGAATCTGGGATTTTCCCCAGTTGACTTTCAGACCCGAAAAATGAGCAAATGAGCAGGAATTTAGGATGTCTAAAGCTGCTGAATTCTTGGAGTCTCGCAAAATAAGAACCATATCATCCGCATACAGTGCCGTTTTTTCAGTCAAGCTACCCACTGTTAACTATGACCAATATTTTATAGGAATGTCTTCCTATTAACAATTTTTGGGCAAGGATCGTTAATTTGTAGTATAAGTTAATGGGGTTGATAATACCAAAAGTAGTATTACTCTCTGTTGCTCTATCATTATGGCCCCTATTAAAAAAGCTCAAAAATGAAATTTGTAGGCATTTCCTTTGGATGCAAGAGCTGTAAATCCATTGCATCATGTGCCACTTACCTGCAAAGTAAGCCCACAATGTCTCCGCTTGAGGCCACATTCTGCGCCTGTCTTCCTTCTGGGAGCCGCGGACTCTGTCACTCCTGCGCATGCCCGGGGGAGCCGCCAGTCACGGCACTGGCTAGTGAAGAAACTGCTCGGAGGACCATTTCTTCACAGTGCATGCGTCGATTACATCATCGGCGCACTGCAAGGTAACTATCTCCTAAACAGCGCATGTTTAGGAGATATTTACTGTACCTATAGGTAAGCCTTATTATAAGCTTACCTATAGGTACAACTTCCGCATTGGGGGTTTACAACCACTTAAATAGTATGGCTCCGTGATGGAGACATTTCTTTTTTTCCTTTTTCTCCCTTTTTTCTCTTTTATATACTGTGTTTTTTGTTCTTCTCTCTCATCTTTTTTTATTTATGTATTTTATTTTGATATGTATAATTTTTTAACTGTTAACTTGGCAAGCATCTCTATTTTCAATACATGTTTTCCTTTCCCTGCCCTTCCCTTCTTTCCTCTCCTACCCAGTCATACTGTTCCTTATTTATTCCTGTTTTTTCTTTAATTTATTATGCTTTACTATGTTAAAGTTTACTCACTTTGCATGGAGTCCCATAATATTGTATACCATAAACCTGATGATAATTCCATGTGCTTTGAATAAAGAGCTATTTGAACAAATACAAGAGTGAAGCCAATGGGAACATATACAAACATAAAAATTTCACAGATCTAAACCTTCCTCACTCTATCCAAAGCGAATAAACATTTTGCCTAAAGATACATTTTAAATGTAAAAATAGAGGCCAGGGAGAGTTTTTATCCAACCTAAAATAGCCAGACAGACCTAAATTATATCTAAACCCAATTACTAACATTTCAAATAAGCTTTAACATGTTAATGCAATTCCATGAGTTGTTATCAGTCTTTTTAAATCTGCCACTTATATTAAAATCATACCTCATGGTCCTGCCATTGGGGCACTTTCTGTTTTGGAGTGACAACTGTCTCCTAATTGTGCCACTGCGTTTTCATCCCGTTACACATAATGAAAACTATAAGTGGCCATGCTGACACACATTGCACAGGCATGTTCCACTGTTATCACTATTAGGAAGCAGGTCCTGATTAACCGCTTCCAGACCAGCCGCTTCAGTTGTACTGCGGCAGGTTGGCTCCCCTCCACGAGCCGTCGTAGCTGTATGTCGGCTCTTTGAGAGGCTTAAGCAGGCGTGTGTCGGCAGCATGTCCCCGGAGCTGATGCACGTGCCCGGCGGGCGTGATGACCACTGGGCACCCGCGATCGCTCGTGACAGAGAGAGAACCGGGATCTGTGTGCTCCTACTAAGTAGGAACACCAATCGGTCTCCTCCCTAGTCAGTCCCACCCCCCCCAGTTAGAACACACCTAGGGAACACAGTTAACCCCTTGATCGCCCCCCTAGTGTTAACCCCTTTTCTGCCAATGACATTTATACTGTAATCAATGGCTATTTTTAGCTCTGATCACTGTATAAATGTCACTGGTTCCAAAAACGTGTCAAAAGTGTCCAATCTGTCCGCCGCAATGTCGCAGTCACAATAACAATTGCTGATCACCACCATTACTAGTAAAAAAATAAATAAAAATGCCATATATTTATCCCTTATTTTGTAGACGCTATAACTTTTTTGTAAACCAATCAATATACACTTATTGTAATTTTTTTTCTACCAAAATATGTAGAAGAATACATATCGGCCTAAACTGAGGAAAAAATTAGTTAAAAAAAAAAAAAAAAAAATTGGGCTATTTATTATAGCAAAAAGTACATGTTTTGTATTTTTTTCAAAATTGTCGCTGTTTTTTTGTTTATAGCGCAAAAAATAAAAACTGCAGAGGTGATCAAATACCACCAAAAGAAAGCTCTATTTGTGGGGGAAAAAAGGACATCAATTTTGTTTGGGTACAATGTCGCACGACTGTGCAATTGTCAGTTAAAACCATGCAGTGCCGTATCGCAAAAAATGGCCTGGTCAGGAAGGGGGTAAATTCTTCCGGGGCTGAAGTGGTTAATGATGTGCAGGTCACTCTGGAGTGAGTGCAGGAAATTGCAGGAAATTGCTGGAATAGGCTGGAGGAGATCAACAGCACTGGGATAAGTAAAAAACGCTAACAGTATTTGATGAAAAAACATGGGAATTGTATTGTACACAGCGTGTAAAAAAAAAAAAAAAAATTAAATGTCATTGACTTTAAATAAAAACAGCAAAATCTTCAAATATTGCACAATAAAAACCAATTGTGTATGTGATTCCGCGCAATGCCTCTAAATATGCTGTTGCAATAAATAAACAATAAATATATAGATGCACAAATAAATAAATAATTCCTAAAACAAATGTGAAAGAATAAATTTTCAAAATAGTGGGTGTATGTAGCACAGCTAATAAGTATATTAGTAATAGTCCATACGTGTGTTAAACCTTGGCTAGAGTGCTAATAAATCAAAATGAAATACATAAAGTGTGACCAATTAAAGTGAACATGCGTTGATAGAAGACTTTCGTGATGTTACATCCCCGCTAAGTGCTCACAGAACTCTCACCTTAATGACACAATAAATGTGCCTGTATGAATCCTATGGAGATGCAATCCTTGTGGTCCGGTTGGTAATAGCGATCCATTCCGTTTATGGGGAGAGATCCCTCCCTAAGGTTGGTGGACTCCACATAAAAGGTAATCAAAAAGGGTCTCCAATAGGGTAATAACGTTTTGCCAAAGAATTTTTATTAAAAATATCCGCTTACATTAAAATAAATGCTGTTGCACCAAACATCAATAGAAAAACAGCGTGGAAACGATACCCGCTACGTCACTTCCGGTCCGCGCTAAGTATTTCCGGTTACGTCCTATGCGTTACGTCATATCACATGACTTCCTCAGGGCACCGGATTGGTTAATACCTTTGTTTATTTATATGGTTGGGACAGGAAGTGTATAAATCGCCATTTTGTTGTAAACCAAGTATATATAAATGCGACGGCCATCATATAGGAGATGGTCGCAATGAGTACTTATAAATAAAGTTTCCTTGTGATTAGACAAAAAAAGAAAAAAAAGGTTAAAAAGAGATGTTGATCCTTGAGTGACATTTAGTTTAATGCTTATGTCACACATAAAGCCAACGAACGCTCAGCATGCAATCATACCCCATACCCCATAAAAAACAGCAAAATATTGTTTTTATTTAGGCACATCTAATAAGATTTAGATTAGATTCTTACTTGTCCTACCACATTTAGACTGTAAACAATTATATCTAAATAAGCAATATGAAAACGTAATATAACAAGCCAAATTGCATACCATGTCACTTGCTTTCCTGCAGTTTGGATACTTTAGTTACAATGAAAACAAAAGTACAGTTGTTACTCACATTAACCAAACTGATTGAAATAAATAATTTACACCTCCTCCCTGGGTCAGCTGGTAGCCTCCCATGGCTTCCAATACCACCTCTACGCTGATGACAACCAAATCTATTTCTCTACCCCTCAGCTCACTCCTTCAGTCTCCTCATGTATCACTAATTTACTATCAGATATATCAGTCTGGATGTCACACCACTTCCTCAAACTTAACTTATCATCCCCCTCTCCCCTCGTGGCTCTTCCCCTGATCTCTCTCTGTCAAGATCGATGGCACAACTATAAGCCCATCCCCACGTGCCAAGGTCTTAGGTGTAGTCCTGCACTCTGAACCCTCCTTTAAGCCCCACGTCCAATCACTGTCCAAAGGTTGCTGCCTCAACCTCCACAACATCTTCAAAATAAAGCCCTTTCTAACCATAGTCTATCCCCCCCCTTCAATCAATCATAAATGCTGCTGCCAGACTCATTCACACTACCAATCGCTCTGTGTCTGCTACTCCTCTCTGTCAATCCCTCCACTGGCTTCCACTCACCCAACAAATTAAATTCAAAATACTAACTACTTGCAAAGCCATCCACAACTCTGCCCCCAACTACATCACTGACCTAGTCTCAAAATACCAACCTAATTGTTCTCTTCGTTCTTCTCAAGACCTCCTGCTCACTAACTCCCTCATCATCTCCTCCCATGCTTGCCTCCAGGACTTTTCCAGAGCCTCTCTAATCCTATGGAACTCCTTACCCCAATCTGTCCGAATACCTCCTAATCTATTAGCTTTTAGACGATCCCTGAAAACCCTCCTCTTTATAGAAGCCTATTCTACCCACACCTAACAACTGTATTTTCATTTTCTCCATCTGATTATCCCCCACAGCTATTACCTTTTTGTTCCACTTGACCCTCCCTCCTAGATTGTAAGCTCTAACGAGCAGGTCCCGCTGATCTGTCCTCTATTGAATTGTATTGTAACTGTACTGTCTGCCCCCATGTAGTAAAGCGCTGCACAAACTGGCACTATATAAATCCTGTATTTTAATAATAATAATGATAATTTGTTTAATTTTCCCAGAGAATAAAAGATTAAACTTGATTGTTCATGTTGAAAATTAGCTTCAGGTTTGCTCTTGATTTCCTTTCTCCAAATGTTTTTAATTAATAAATATCACACCAATACATAATTAAAGCCTCAACAATATAAAAAGTAAAAAATGTGATGTGATGAAAATATACATTACCATGTTCACAGTTGTTTCCATGGAAGCCTGGCCAGCACTCACAGGTGTAATTTCCAATTGTCTCTATGCATTCTCCATGATGACAAGTGGAATTTCTGCAACTAACTATAAAATAGATAGTGATAGTTACTGAATTGTTGACTTTTCCATTTATTTTTAATTAAGATCAGTGATAGCATCTAAAACAACTTACATATAGAAAAACAGAACAAACAATGATAACTAGATATACAGTAATTTAGACAATATATTACTCATAAATAATGTCTTACAATCATCTTCTAAACTTCAAAGATTTTTCTGTTAAAAACAAAAATTCAAAGATGAATTTCACCAAATTTGCATAAATCATTTTTGGAAATGAATACTTGTATTCTATACCATATATTTACCGTATGCCATGCTGATGCAACTAGAAACATTAAAAAGTATTTTAATTTCTAGTGCATTTTAATATTAGAAAATTGAATTTAAGGGAATGCATTATTTTTGTAGTTTGGAGACATTCTTGCAATCATGTGTATTCTGTATTTTGCATTTGGAAACAAATTGTATGACAAAATACCGTATTTATCGGCGTATAACACGCACAGGCGTATAACACGCGCATTCATTTTAAGAGGGAAGTTTCAGGAAAAAAACTTAAATTTTAAATAAGGAACTTTGAAGTAAAATAAGGGTCAGTGCCCATCTGCAGCCTCACCATTGCCATCAATGCAGCCTGATCAATGCCCATCTGCAGCCTCACAAGTGCCATCAATGCAGCCTCATCAGTCCACATCAATGCAGCCTCACCATTGCCATCAGTGCAGCCTGATCGATGCCCATCTGCAGCCCAGAGGGGACAGGGAGGGGGGCGGGACGACCGCCGACAGATTACATACAGTGAGAATCTCCTATGATAGACAGAACAGTGGTCCAATGGTGGCCCAGGAGACGGGACTTCCTATTACAGAGGCCGCCAAGTAAACAGGAGATTCTCACTGTATGTAATCTGACGGTGCTCGTCCTGCCCCCTTCCTTGTCCCCTCCGAGGCAGCTAAAACTGAAGTATTGGCGTATAACACGCACGCACTATTTGCACCCAATTTTCATGGTGAAAAAGTGAGTGTTATATGCCAATAAATACAGTATATGTTTTAGTAGGAGCTGTCTACTTGGATTAAAAGACTTTATTTTATGGATTTTCATAAAGCAGCCCCGATCCTCATCTTCTCGGGTCCCCCACCAGAGCTCCTGACTCCTCCCCTCTGCTGAGTGCCTCCATAGTATTGCTATTGGGGCACCCGTGCAGGCTTGCTCCCGAGGCAGCTCTATGTGTCCATTGACATGCCCCCTCCTCCAGCTACATCCTCGCAGGCTGTGATTGACAGCAACAGGAGCTAATGGCTCCCGCATCTGTCTCTGAGACAATGAGGAGGGTGTGAGCTGTGAGAGCCACTGCTCTTGTGCACATCGCTGGATCGAGATTAGGCTCAGGTAAGTATAAAGGGGGCTGGAGGGGGGGAGGGGGGGGGCAGAGCATTGGAGTTTTTTTTACCTTAATGCAGAGAATGAATTAAACGTAATAAAAAGAAAAACCTTCAGCCCTTACAACCCCTTTAAGGATTTGGATATTAAAATAAACACAGTAACTCTAAAAATAGATATACAGTATATATTACAATGAATGCATCTGGATGAACCATTGTTATAATAAAATACTGTTATCTGAGGAGATGTTGAAAATGGGAAGCTATAAATTGAAGGGGCAGATTGAGAGAGCAAAAGAAGCAGTGGTTCCCCTGCGTCAGTAAGCTGCTGCTACAGGGGATTTGAGGGGGTACCAGGAACCTGAAGCAATGTTGTTATTTAGACTTTGTTTAAAAACTCAAACACCCAAAATACACCAAAAATATCCACAAAAACACAGAGGCAAGGACAAAAAAGACATGTATTTTTTAACTTTTTAGCCCTTCAAAAATACACTTGTTAACATAACAAATGCATTACACCGAATTGTCAAAAAAGTTTACGGTGATGCAGTATTATAGTGTATTCTAATGACCCTGCCCAGTTTATTTCTATTTTGCTTTCTATTTTGATTATGTACTGTACATAGAGTAGAGTTCATTCAATAAAAATAGAGGCATATTCATAAAGCAAAATATGGTGAAGTATATGGACAAGCCCAGGATTACCAAAAACTCAGCATATGGCACCAACATCCCTTGAGTGTCAGTACAAAAAACAAAGGAAAGGAGATGCGGGACTTTGAACATGCCAATTATACAAATCCATATGACAACATCAATTAAAACAAAATATTTATTTGATTCACATAAAAAAGTTAAAACACTGAATATAACACATCAGCATCCATTAGGAATAAAGAGTGCTAGAGAGCGCTACTTTTTATATTGCTATTTCCACACTTTTATTTTGACATGTTTCGCCGCGAGGCTTCTTCAGGAAAAAGAGTGGTACAATAGCTACTAAACAGATGAAAATGTATATATCAAAATCTATTGAATATACATATATAAGTATCAAACAGATTTACAGCTATATAATAGGGATAAGGATGCATCCCACCATCCAGATACAAGTTCCCAAGAAAAAGGGAATTTCTACCTCAAAGTGATTGGGTATTGAAGCCAATAAAGATCAGATTTTATAGGTAAGGAGTCTGTTCATGACGGCCTTGTGTGTCTAACCAACAGTATTCCGATCACCCACATATACTGGATCTCCCGCAGAGAGATGTTTTTGTATCCCGGTAATCTGATTAGTGCACAGATACATCCCCCAGAGAGGTATATGTATGCCGGAAATCTGATTAGTGCACGGATATGTCCTACAAGTCAATGAAACACATTAAAACGAATCTATCTCACTGGCAATTGCCTTTGTATTTAAATTATTATCACCTTCAAACATTGCAGACTTTCTTAGTTTGTGCTGCAAATGTTGGGAGCCAATATGTCCACTAGTGGAGCCAAACACCAACATATTCACAAACCTGCACTGGAATGTATAGTGGAAATTGTTATAAGTACCAGTTAAACAGCATTACTGTCTATACTCAGAAACATATTCAATAATGAAGGCTAGGGATGAGCTGAACAACCCCCTGGTTCAGTCCGCAGCAGAACATGCGCACAGGCAAAAAATTTGTGCGAACACCGTTAAAGTCGAGGTGCGAACGTGAAAAATCAAAAGTGCTGATTTTAAAGGCTCATATGCAAATTATTGCCATAAAAAGTGTATGAGGACCTGGGTCCTGCCCCAGGGGACATGTATCAAAGCAAAAAAAAGTTTTAAAAACGTCAGTTTTTTCAGGAGCAGTGATTTTAATAATGCTTAAAGTGAAACAATAAAAATGAAATATTCCTTTAAATATTGTGACTGGGGGGGTCCCCTTAGTCTGCCTCTAAAGTAGTGCATCTTTCCCATGTTCATAACAGTACCACAGCAAAATGACATTTCTAAAGGAAAAAATGTCATTTGAAACTGCTCACGGCTGTATTGTCGGATCCCGGCAATATACATTAGATAAAAATCATTGAAAAAAATGGCGTGAGTTCCCCCCCCCAGTCCATTACCACGGTCTGGTATGGATATTAAGGGGAACCCCATGCCAAAATAAAAAAAATGGCATGGGGGTCCCCCTAAAATCCATACCAGACCCTTATCCGCGTGCGCAACCTGGCAGTCCACAGGAAAAGGGGGGGGACGAGGGAGCACCCCCCCTCCTGAACCGTACCAGGCCACATGCCCTCAACATGGGAAAGGTGCTTTGAGGTCCCCCCTAAAACACCTTGTTCCCATGTTGATGGGGACAAGGGCCTCTTCCCCACAACCCTTGCCCCGTAGATGTGGGGGTCTCAAGAAGGGGCCCCCCAGATCCCGCCCCCCCATGTGAATGGGTATCGGGTACATTGTACCCCTACTCATTATCAAAAAAGTGTCAAAAAAGTAAAAATGACAGGAGACAGTTTTGGACAATTTCTTTATTAAAAAAAAGAGTTTCCCGCGATGTCCATCCATCTTCAATCACAGCTTCGATAGTCCCGAGAAAAAAAACAAAAAAAAAACGGAAAAACTCTGCCTCCATGGGAGGTGTCCTGCAGAATGCAGCTTTTCATGATGACAGCTGTTATATAGCTGAGGGCGGGGCCACCCGGTGACAAAAACAGGTGACCCCGCCCCCTCTGATGTCACATGACGTCAGAAGGGGTTACGTCACTGGGTTGCCCCGCCCTCTGCTATACAACAGCTGTCAGAGCAAAAAGGCTGCAGTCATGGGGATGCCTTCCATTGAGGCAGAGTTTTTCTGTTTTTAGCTTTTTTCGGTAGTTTGCGCTGTGATTGATTTACATCGCGGGACACTTTTTTTTTTAATAAAGAGTGGTCACAAATAAAATTCATCTTCAATCACAGCGCTGATGGTTCAGAGAAAAAAAAAACTCAGCCTCCACGGGAGGCGTCCTGCCGACTGCAGCCTTTTTGCAATGACAGCTGTTATATAGCTGAGGGCGGGGCCACCCGGTGACGTAAACAGGTGACCCCGCCCCCTCTGATGTCACATGATGTCAGAATGTAAATCAATGTAAATCAATCTCCAATCACAGCACCAACAACCGAAAAAAAAACGGAAAAACTCTGCCTCGATGGGAGGCATCCCCGCGGCTGCAGCCTTTTCGCGCTGACAGATGTTGTATAACTGAGGGTGGGGCCACCCGGTGACGTAACCCCTTCTGACATCATGTGACATCAGAGGGGGCGGGGTCACCTGTTTACGTCACCGGGTGGCCCCGCCCTCAGCTATATAACAGCTGTCATTGCAAAAAGGCTGCAGTCGGCAGGACGCCTCCCGTGGAGGCTGAGTTTTTTTTTTTTCTCTGGACCATCAGCGCTGTGATTGAAGATGAATGAACCTTTATTTAATAAAGGAATTGTCCAAAACTGTCTCCCGTCAATTTTACTTTTTTGACACTTTATTTGGTAATGAGTGGGGGTACAATGTACCCGATACCCATTCACATGGGGGGGCCAGGATCTGGGGGCTTGTTAAAGGAGGCTTCCAGATTTCGATAAGCCCCCTGCCCGCAGACCCCCACAACCACAGGGCAAAGGTTGTGGGGATGAGGCCCTTGTCCCCATCAACATGGGGACAAGGTGTTTTGGGGGGGACCCCAAAGCACCCTCCCCATGTTGAGGGCATGTGGTCTGGAACGGTTTAGGAGGGGGGGGGCGCTCATCCCCCCTTTTTCTGCGGCCTGCCAGGTTGCGTGCTCGGATAAGGGCCCGATTTGGATTTTAGGGGGACCCCCACGCCATTTTTTTTACATTTTGGTTCGGGGTTCCTCTTAATATCCATACCAGACCTGAAGGGCCTGTTAATGGACTGGGGGGGGGGGACTCACGCCGCTTTTTTCAATGATTTTTATGTGTATTGCCAGGAACCAGCAAGACATCACAGCCGCGAGCAGTTTCAAATGACATTTCTTCCTTTAGAAATTTCATTTTGCTGCTCTCATTCATTACACTATGTATGGTCGTTATGTAAACAGCCTTACATAGTGTGGGGCGTTGACTTACAGTCTCACAGCAGAGCGTGCTGTGATTGGCCAAAGCATGCAGGTCAGGTGCATGCTTTGGCCAATCAGCAGCCATCAATGCACTGCAATTTGCAGTGCATTGACGATCTCGCAATGCATTATGGGTAATTCCGCGGGCGCTCGAATTTCCGGCAAACGCACCATAATGTTCTAAATTCTGCAAACGGGCGAACACCGGATGTTCGACTCAAACATTGGGCTCATCTCTAATGAAGTCACTAAATGTACCTGAGTATTGAGCCAAATGGGGGGGAACTGCCCCCTTTGCACATTGGGGGTTGAATGCTCCAGGGGGGGGCCCGGTGGAAGGAAGCCCATTCAAACCTATGAAGGGGGAAAAACAGTAGAAATCACATCTCTGAATTATATCTATGGCTGCTAACAGTGATCAGCATGAGATTCAGCAAAGAGTAACAAACCTGCTTGCAGTGTGCAGTGGAACCACGCTCCCAAGGACTCCAGCAAAATGGCTACCACCATGTGGGTCCTTATATACCCCATCCCTTCACGTCCGGCACATAAAGCCATGATGTGATGCAGACGCTGATACAAGGGGCCGTGCATCTCATGCGCCGACCGAACAGGAGTCGCATCCATGGCAACCCTACATGCTCACGATTCCAACGGGGGGGTGGGTGATGATCCCGCAGGTGGCCAGCCCATAGGGGTTGCGGAATGCACGTCATCTGCACGGCAGTGCAGAGTGGCCCACTGTCTCCAGCCCATGGAGGGAAAGGCGCCAACGGGGAAGACACAGCGCCCCCCGGTCCAACATCACCATGCACGGCTCCTCAAGAAAGGGGCATGCATGGAGCCCCCACAGGGCCAATATGTCCACCTCCAGGTCGGAGGTCCCGACCGCTGTGAATCACCTTGCCCCATGTGTGTATCCCCACAGATGCTCCTGGGCATCCGTACGGGGATCCATTGACCAGTGTGGGCAATCTAATTGGAAGGGCGCATCCTGCCACCAGGACAGACTGTAAAAAAAAAAAGAGAAAAAAGGAAAATAATGTTATTAAATTCAATTAACTTTGTTGGTTGGTGGAACCTTACCTGGTGGGTGTGCTCGTGTTGAACCGGGGGGGGGGCACTGTGTCTTCCCCTTTGGCGCCTTTCCCTCCATGGGCTGGAGACAGTGCGCCACTCGGCCTTGCCATGCAGATGACATGCTTTCTGCCACCCCCTATGGGTGTGTCCACCTGGGGGATCAGCACCCACCCCCCGCTGGAATCGTGAGCGTGTAGGGTTGCCATGGATGCGACTCAGTTTCAGTCGGCGCAGGCGCGGCCCCTCGTATCAGCCCCCACTTTACGTCATGGTGTTATGCGCCGGACGTGATGGGGAGGGGTATATAAGGACCCACATGGCTTTTGCCATTTTGCTGGAGTCCTTGGGAGCGTGGTTCCACTGCACACTGCAAGCAGGTTTGTTGCTCTTTACTGAATCTCATGCAGATCACTGTTAGCAGCCATAGATATACTTCAGAGATGTGATCCCTATTGTGTTTTCCCCTTAATTCATAGGTTTGTTTGGGCTGCCATCCATTGCCCCCCCCCCCCTCCGAGCAATCAACCTCCAATGTGCAGAGGGGACAGTTTCCCCTGTTCGGCTCATTACTCAGGTACATTTAGTGTCTTCATTATTGAATAAGTTTCTGAGTATAGGTAGTATTGTTGTTTAGACACAAGGAGAGAGGCGCCTCTGGGTGCAGTTTAAGATTCAAAGAACTGTGTGCTAGAGAGACCTACTGGAGATACAATCTAGATGTTCTCTCACCAGGAGGTATCAATGAAGGGATCGAGATAGCCACCATCCTTTAACATGACCCTTTCCATACTTACAGGCATAGACATATGTTTATTTGTACTTATACCAGCCATTTCATATACATAATAATTTTATATCTATACTCCTTGGGTTGGTCTTCCTTTGGGGGTGGCGGGCATTCGTAAGTATGGTTACGCTCCATGACTAACCCCCTTCCCTTATTAAGTTTAGTGTCCCTGACCCACTTCCAGTACATATCAATGACAATGTACTTGATCATCAGTATCTACAGTATCTCACAAAAGTGAGTACACCCCTCACATTTTTGTAAATATTTTATTATACCTTTTCATGTGACAACACTGAAGCAATGACACTTTGCTACAATGTAAAGTAGTGAGTGTACAGCTTGTATAACAATGTACTTTTGCTGTCCCCTCAAAATAACTCAACACTCAGCCATTAATGTCTAAACCGCTGGCAACAAAAGTGAGTATACCCCTAAGTGAAAATGTCCAAATTGGGCAAAGTCAAAATTTTGTGTGGCCGCCATTATTTTCCAGCACTGCCTTAACCCTCTTGGGCATGGAGTTTACCAGAGCTTCACAGGTTACCAATTGAGTCATATTTTACTTCTCCATGACATCATGAAGCTGGTGGATGTTAGAGACCTTACGCTCCTCCACCTTCCGTTTGAAAATGCCCCACAGATGCTCAATAGGGTTTAGGTCTGGAGACATGCTTGGCCAGTCTATCACCTTTACACTCAGCTTCTTTAGCAAGGCAGTGGTCGTCTTGGAGATGTTTTTGGGGTCATTATCATGTTGAAATACTGCCATACGGCCCAGTCTCCGAAGGGAGGGGATCATGCTCTGCTTCAGTATGTCACAGTACATGTTGGCATTCATGGTTCCCTCAATGAACTGTAGCTCCCCAGTGCTGGCAGCACTCATGCAGCCCCAGACCATGACACTCACCACCATGCTTGACTGTAAGCAAGACACACCTGTCTTTGTATTCCTCACCTGGTTGCCGCCACACACACTTGACACCACCTGAACCAAATAAGTTTATCTTGGTCTCATCAGACCACAGAACATGGCTCCAGTAATCCATGTCCTTAGTCTGCTAGTCTTCAGCAAACTGAGGGCTTTCTTGTGCATCATCTTTAGAAGAAGCTTTCTAGGATGACAGCCATGCAGACCAATTTGATGCAGTGTGCGGCGTATGGTCTGAGCACTGACAGGCTGACCCCCCACCCCTTCAACCTCTGCAGCAATGCTGACAGCACTCATATGTCTATTCCCAAAGACAACCTCTGGATATGACGCTCAGCACTTGCACTCAACTTCTTTGGCTGACCACGGCGAGGCCTGTTCTGAGTGGAACATGTCCTGGTAAACCGCTGTATGGTCTTGGCCACAGTGCTGCAGCTCAATTTCAGGGTCTTGGCAATCTTCTTATAGTCTAGACCATCTTTATGTAGAGCAACAATTATTTTTTTCAGATCCTCAGAGAGTTCTTTGGCATGAGGTACCATGTTGAACTTCCAGTGACCAGTATGAGAGAGAGAGCGATAACACCAAATTTAACACACCTGTTCCCCATTCACACCTGAGACCTTGTAACACTAACGAGTCACATGACACCGGGGATGGAAAATGGCTAATTGGGCCCAATTTGGACATTTTCACTCATTTTGTACTCACTTTTGTTGCCAGCGGTTTAGACGTTAATGACTGTGTGTTGAGTTATTTTGAGGGGACAACAAATTTACACTGTTATACAAGCTGTACACTCACTACTTTACATTGTAGCAAAGTGTCATTTCTTCAGTGTTGTCACATGAAAAGATATAATAAAATATTTACAAAAATGTGAGTGGTGTTTTCACTTTTGTGAGATACTGTACATATATTCATATATGTGCGTATGCATTCCATACATATCTCAGCTATATAAACAAATTCATTTATTTTTATTAGTCGTCCACCTAAATTATTGTTAAGTATGGGGAATCAGCTAAACCCCCCCTCTCTTCCCTTTTCCTCCACCACCACCTAATAATTTTAAAATCCCTAATCATCCAATAATTCATTAATTTAATTTAATTGATTTTACTATTAGTTTAATTTAATATTCTTGATATTATTGATTTAATCCATTACTGTTCGTTTTTCATCAATGTACATATGGGTAATAATGCTGCTGTTTATTGTGTATTGTGTGTTTGTGATTATACACCATTGCTTTTTAACTGTGCTTTTTAACTCATTTTTCTTAAAAAGGGCTATTCATCAAATATCAAAAACCCCTTGTCCCCTGTCTGGTATTATTTTGTTATTACGTGGTGTTGAATCGGCCATTGAGCAATTGTCTCGGTGTGCCGCCAATCACTATGTACTTATTATACTCCCCCCCCCCCGCACACTTTATATTACAATTCTTTAGTCCCACATGTCAGCTTGAAAAAGGAGCGTGGCTGTCGTGTCATCAGCAGCAAGTACGCTCAAGCCTCGTTCTGAGTGGTCTCCACCACGGCCGGCTTCCTACTACCAGCAGTGTTGTATCGAGAAACGTGCCTCTTCCTCACAGGAACGGATTGACACACTGATAACCAGATCACCCCCATGCTGGGACTTATTCATGCCTACCTATGACTTCTCAAATGTGAGTTGCCTGTACTAAGTGCTATTAAACTTGTCCTA
Organism: Aquarana catesbeiana; assembly: GCF_042186555.1. Lineage (NCBI taxonomy): Eukaryota > Metazoa > Chordata > Amphibia > Anura > Ranidae > Aquarana > Aquarana catesbeiana. Next base: position 164,810,680 of record NC_133330.1, on the reverse strand, counting down.
TATCTGCACCCAGAGGCGCCTCTCTTCTTGTGTCTTTTCAGTGTATTGGAACATGGTTTCCGTTCCCCACTGATGGCAGCCCTGAGTGTGGGACCCCCATTACCACCTGATATGGTCCTTGGACTTTTTAATATACCAAAAGATCATGAACTCTTGACACCTTTTCTTATGTTTGCATAGATTACTATGCTTTTAAACTAATTAATTTATGGTTAATAACACACTGGGATATTTATTGTTTTAGTTCCCTGCGCCTTTACTTGTGTATAGTAATGTTGTTTGACTGTTACTTATAACCATTTCCACTATACATTCCAGTGCAGGCATGCGGTCATGTTAGCATTTGGCGCCACCTAGTGGACATGTAGGCTCCCTACATTTTCAGTTTGAAAGTGATAATGATTTAAATACAAAGGCAATTGCCCGTGAGATAGATTCGTTTTAATGTGTTTCATTGACTTGTAGGACATATCCGTGCACTAATCAGATTTCTGGCATACATTTACCTCTCTGGGCGATCACAATACAGTTGTACTTGCAGTACACAGGGAGTAGTCTACATGCTAGAATGTGACTGTGACCTCCAATACTTGGGCAGGACCTCTAGGGCACTGAGTGTACATATAGGAGACCATGCTAATAATATAAAAAAAGGCCTTAGATCACATAGTGTTTCTAAACACTTCTGGATGTGTCATGATAGGGACCCTAGGGGTCTACGATTCTGGGGAGTGGAAAGAGTCAATAAGCACTGGAGGGGGGGGGGGATTTTATTAGGCGCCCTAATCAAAGGCAATCATTTTGGATCTTTGAGAACAAAGTCCTTACACCTTTTGGATTGAACATGGAGTTTGATCTGAATTGCTTTATTTCAGACAGGTAGCCAGTATAAAATATTGTCCGCCCCCTCAGGTTGTGGGATTGTGAGTGCCTTCTTCCTTGTGGCATCAGTTCTGTTTCTTTATTTCTTTTTTATAGTGATATTATAATATGTATGAGGCACTGACCCCCGAAGGAGCTGCTGATATTTGATTGGGCCTGTACTCTGCTTTTACACCTCCAATAACTTGGCTCAGACCCCTTGACACAGCCGTGGTGCAGTGTTAGTGTGAAGCTAATAGTAAAGGATAACCCCACAATGTGCAGTATAACAATAATATACCTTTGTTATTACCTGGGTATCCGATGCTCCACCTGCTGGAAAAGAAAGAACAATCCACACCAATTGTACTTAACCAGGAACGTATTTTTTACTTGTAGTTGGTAGAAAATGGTAATTACAGTATTTGCACTGTCACACAAACGTAATGCAAAAGCCCAATAGGTATTCACAACAATCTGTACACATAGGGTTTTCCTAGATGACCCGTGGAAGTGCGTCTCCAAGTGGGACTAATGCTCAGAGCACAAACACCTTAACTCTGGGCACCTTCCCACTTCCAGCACGCTCTGGTAACCACAAGAAGACACTGTTACTCAATAAGGCACAACACAATTCCTAGGTAGCTCCCCCTACTTTTATAAGTCCCTCTTATCATGAATAGGATGCAAGGCCTTGCAATGAGAGATGCAATCTTTAGTCTTCTGTCTTCTGCTAGCTATTTGTGTGGTACCAATTGTAGTCCGACAGTTGAACAAACAAAGGTCAAAGGAAAACGAATGCTAGAACTATTCTTGTAGTGCAGTACACCTGCAACTGCCTCCTGTGCAATTTGGCTTTTAGTAACACAGTGTCAGTAGTGCAGTGAAGGATAGGCTTGAGGCCTGTTCAAACTCAGTCCTTTTGAATAAGATCTTTGCTGTGGGACTACAGGTCCCAGCAACACTGTGTCAAAAGTCTAAGTGTGAAAAGGTGTGGTACAAATATTCTGGGCATCAGCCCTCTCACCAATGTAGGTCCAGACAGATGGATGCCTCCACTCCACAGTATCTCAGTTCATTCGCTGCGGCCACGCCGTCACGCTGTTCCGTCTCACAGACGACCGGGAGTCTTCGGTTACCTCCTTCAAGGGTCTCTGGAACGATCACACTGCTGCTCCAGCACGCTGTGATGTAAGGCAGGATCGCTGGCTGTGCCGCTCCGCGCGAGGTAGGCCGAGGCTCTGTGGGACACACACACCCACAGGCCCTGCTGGCAGGCCATGCGTCCCAGGAACAAGAGAAAGAAAATGGCCATGTGGGCCCTTTTATAACCTACCCAGCATGAGGTTCAGTGCTGAGTGTCCATGGGAGGTCACTTGGCATTGTGGGTAGGTCAGTTCTTTGTAAAATGTAAACAAACAGTCACTTCCTGTAGCATTTCTCCATGTCCTTGAAATAGTAAATCAATCAAGTCCATTTCACATTTTGGCCAAATACCCATTTATAACACTGTCTATTAATTAACATTACATTAAGGAAACAGGCAAAAATTTGTCAGCGCTACATATATATAATATATTAAAATGTTTTTTAACATAAACTGTTTTACCTCTCAAGACCCAGATTAGTAGCGTGTATTAAGGGTTATTATATCTTTGTTGATGACCCCCTTTCTCCACCTTGTTTAGAGTAGTGGTGTTATTACATACTCTGTGTTTTACATTCTGGAGAAGGCTGTAGCTTTCACTGAGCATGGCTGCACAACAACCTGAGTATGGTTGTTTCCATGGTTGCTAGTGCTCTGCTGAGTGCAGCTGCGTGGCAGTTTTAGCATTTTTTGTTTCCATGGCTGTCTGTACTCTATATTACCAATCGGGTGACACCGTGGCTCCACCCCGTTGATGAAGTCCCATAAACGTAGCGCTACACGGGAAGAGGAGCCATGCTTTGTGATGTCACCCACTGCTATCTGAGACTATCCTAACAAATTGATCACGTGTTCGGCGGTGTATTTTAATTTTATGCTGGAAACAAGAGCAGGATCTTGTAAGTTTTTATACAATAAAGCGTGAATCTTAATATCATACGGAGAGCACTTTGATTCTTTTATCTTTTCATCAGGGCCGATCCTAGGGTCACAGACGCCTAGGTGCAGAAATATTTCTGGCGCCCCCACATGGGCGTGGTCATCTTACCAACTCCTCCCCTTTACAAATGATTCTATGGCAACAACTCAAATACAGAGCTGCTCCCCTAAGAAGTCTTTGTTACCCTGAAATCCTCCCATGATCTCTTAACAATAAAGAAAATACAGGAAGAGAGAACACTAATGAGACCTGGAGGGGAGTCTCTCTGATGCACACAGAGAGGGCTTCTGTTAGAAAGAGTCCCCAGACATAATACAGGATACAGTCAAAGACTGCAGACATGATACAAGAGATGGTCAGAAACTGCAGACATAATACAGGAGATGGTCGGAGACTACAGACAAGATAGAATAGATGGTCAGAGACTGCAGACATGATACAAGAGACGGTCAGAGACTGCAGACATGATACAAGAGACAGTCAGACACTGCAGACATGGTACAGAAGCTGGTCAGAGATTGCAGACATGATACAAGAGATGGTCAGAGACTGCAGACATGATACAAGAGACAGTCAGAGACTGCAGACATGGTACAGGAGTTGGTCAGAGACTGCAGACATAATACAGGAGATGATCAGAGACTGCAGACATAGAACAGGAGATGATCAGAGACTGCAGACATGGTACAGGAGATGATCAGAGACTGCAGACATAGTACAGGAGATGGTCAGAGACTGCAGACATAGTACAGGAGATGGTCAGAGACTGTAGACATAGTACAGGAGATGATCAGAGACTGCAGACATGATACAAGAGATGGTCAGAGACTGCAGACATAGTACAGGAGATGGTCAGAGACTGCAGATATGATACAAGAGATGGTCAGAGACTGCAGATATAGTACAGGAGATGGTCAGAGACTGCAGACATAATACAGGAGATGGTCAGAGACTACAGACAAGATAGAATAGATGGTCAGAGACTGCAGACATGATACAAGAGACAGTCAGACACTGCAGACATGGTACAGAATCTGGTCAGAGATTGCAGACATGATACAAGAGATGGTCAGAGACTGCAGACATGGTACAGGAGATGATCAGAGACTGCAGACATGGTACAGGAGATGATCAGAGACTGCAGACATGGTACAGGAGATGATCAGAGACTGTAGACATGATACAAGAGACAGTCAGAGACTGCAGACATAGTACAGGAGATGGTCAGAGACTGCAGACATGGTACAGGAGATGATCAGAGACTGCAGAGATAGTACAGGAGATGATCAGAGACTGTAGACATGATACAAGAGACAGTCAGAGACTGCAGACATAGTACAGGAGATGATCAGAGACTGTAGACATGATAGAAGAGACAGTCAGAGACTGCAGACATAGTACAGGAGATGGTCAGAGACTGCAGACATGGTACAGGAGATGGTCAGAGACTGTAGACACGATACAAGAGACAGTCAGAGACTGCAGACATAGTACAGGAGACGGTCAGAGACTGCAGACATGATACAAGAGATGGTCAGAGACTGCAGACATAATACAGGAGATGGTCAGAGACTACAGACAAGATAGAATAGATGGTCAGAGACTGTAGACATGATACAAGAGACAGTCAGACACTGCAGACATGGTACAGAAGCTGGTCAGAGATTGCAGACATGATACAAGAGATGGTCAGAAACTGCAGATATGATACAAGAGATGGTCAGAGACTGCAGACATGATACAAGAGATGGTCAGAGACTGCAGACATGATACAGGAGATGGTCAGAGACTGCAGACATGATGCAAGAGATGGTCAGAGACTGCAGATATAATACAGAAGATGGTCAGAGACTGCAGTTCCTATGGACGTTAGTAGATAATGGCCGATCAGCTCTCTCACCTGACCCAGCGATGGTTCCTCTGATCAGGAGTCAGCTCACTCTGAATTGCCCATGGCGACTCCGCTGGGTAGCACCCAGATCTGTATTCTGGCAGTGACTCCATTCCTTTCTCCGCCAGGGATGGCGCTAGGCTGTGCGTCTTTCCCTCTGGTGGCGCAGGTCAGTGAGGTTCTCTCTCTGATGGTGTTCCCTCAGCACTGCCCTCTCCCTCTGGAGTCCTGGGTGTACTTTCCTGAAAGCTTTCCCAGGCTCCTGTATCTCTCTCTCTCTCCCATTCAGCTGAGCCTGCTGTGTGGGCTGCAGTTTCCGTGTTACAGTGGGGCTGCCAGTCCTCGGGACTACATGTCCCACAATCCTCTTCTCATTTTTTTCCCTGGCTGATATGAAGGCGGGGGAAGAAACATAGTGGGAGGCTGTGCTGGCCAGCGCCGCTCACTAGTATAGCAGTGCACGTAAGGAGGAGAGGGAGAGGGAGGGGAAGGGGCGAAAGAAGAGCCCGCAGCTGCAGTGACGTCACTAGGGTTGGTGTCACCAGGTGCGGTATAACATGGTGTCACCCCCCTTCCACCAACTTTAGTCACCCCCCAGGACAAATCCCCCCTCCATTAGTACAGACCCCCCAGGACAAATCCCCTCTCCATTAGTACAGACCCCCCAGGAGAAACCCCCCTCCATTAGTACAGACCCCCCCAGGACAAATCCCCCTCCATTAGTACAGACCCCCCCAGGACAAATCCCCCCTCCATTAGTACAGACCCCCCAGGATAAATCCCCCATTCATTAGTACAGACCCCCCAGGACAACCCCCCTTCATTAGTACAGACCCCCCCAGGACAACCCCCCTCCATTAGTACAGACCCCCAGGACAAATCCCTCCATTAGTACAGACCCCCCAGGACAAACCCCTCCCCTCAATTAGTACAGACCCCCCAGGACAACTCCCCCTCCATTAGTACAGACCCCCCAGGACAACCCCCCCATTAGTACAGACCCCCCCAGGACAACCCCCCCATTAGTACAGACCCCCAGGGACAAACCTCCCTCTATCAGTACAGACCCCCCAGGACAACCCCCCCATTAGTACAGACCCCCCCAGGACAACCCCCCATTAGTACAGACCCCCAGGGACAAACCTTCCTCTATCAGTACAGACCACCCAGGACAACCCCCCCATTAGTACAGACCACCCCAGGACAACCCCCCCCATTAGTACAGACCCGCAGGGACAAACCTCCCTCTATCAGTACAGACACATTAACACCCGGGCGGCAGCTAGAGAAGACAGTGTGCAGCCGCGCCGCCCGGGTGAAGAGCAGATCGAGACAGCCAGGCAGCAGCTTAGACAGACAGAGGAGAGTGGAGAGAACCTGTGTCAGGCTGCAGGCACGGGCCGTCCCCCCCCTCCGCAGCGAAGTCACTGCACGGCTGGTCTCTCTCAACACAGAGACCAGCCGCTCCGATCTCCGGCAGCTGCTCTCCTCTGACAGGAGGAGGAGGGAGGGGGGACAGGCTCTAGCAGTGTAAAGCACAGCGGCGCGGCCGCTCCGCGGCGGTGACCTGCTGCGGACAGAGCTACTTCTGCACACGGAGGGGAGGAGGAGGAGGGAGGGGAGCACTCTGGCTCTTCAGCGCCCCCACCTCCCTGGTCCCTGGGTGCACTGCACCCCATGCACCCGCCTGGGATCGGCCCTGCTTTTCATTTTGACTTGGCTGTACGTGACTATTGGAGCCGCCGGGATCTCTTGAATCTGCCATCCCTCATCCCCTGTTAGTGAGAATCAGACTGTTTTGACCTTCCTGTTAGCTCAGGGGTCAATTGTTTGAGGTGAGCGCGCAATCTGTGTGCTGGTGGTGCGCTTATTCACGCATGGGATCAGTGCATCTGATTTTCTTACACAAAGAATCTATTGCTCTCCAAGGACATTTTCTACTTGGGCTCTTGACTGTTCTATTTAAATATTTATTGGCATTTTACTGTTATATTTGCGCTGCACTGTTTGTATTTTAGTACTTGTACTATTGAACTAATATGTAGTAAGAGATTGTCATTCATTTTTTGGTTATATGAATCAGTTACTATTGTATCTTCTTTGTGTATAACAGGTTACTTCATTTCTATGAGCATTGTGTGCCTCACTCTGTCACCCGCAACCCCGCCAAGCTGGCCGCTGCGATGTACACAGGCTTTCCAGCTTGAAAGAGGGAGAGAGCTGCCTGTCAGTTCCTGCATGAGCTTTTCATCCCCCTCCCTCTCCCCACTGACTCACACAGAGCTGTTCACTCTGCAGCCTCCCCTGTGTTCCTATTGGCAGGAGGAAGAGAGACAATTAAAGGCACAGTTACAGAAGCCAATGAGTGAGACTATTACAAGCAGCAGCAGCTGAAAAGGACTCTGGAATTTGAAGTCCAAGCACAGAGCAACCTAATTAAAGGGGCGGGACTAAAAATCCCAGCATGCTCTGCTGGCAGGAAAGGAGAGACTCCATTTTGATTCCTAGAGGAGAATTCAGTGGAGGAAGAGATCAGACCTGAGGGGAGATGCTGCCTTTCAGGTGATCTCACCACACAATTTAGGCCTCCGCCGCCAGTCAGGACATCCAGCCTGAGAGAGGGATCCCAGGTGCACATCCAGGCGCATCTGCACTGATGGTGAAGCTTTCCAGTGTGAGGTGACTAGTCGGGTCGCCAGGAGAGCCTGCCTGTTCCAGGACGTTCATTTGGGCCTTAATCGCAGGATTGGGTGAGAGGGCTTTCTGTCCATTTGCAGTAAACAGGGACACTGCACCATAGAAGGAGTTAAACGAACACTGTATACAGACATCATTGCTGGTAGTCATCATGCTGACACTTGTAGTGCCGCAAGGATAAGGCTTTCTGGGACACTGTATACATACATCATCGTCCTCTCACCTTGCTGAGAAAGATCCTGCCTGCTTCATTTGGTAATCTGGGCCAGTTATGTTGTTTGGCCCTGCTATCCAGGAGTTTAAGTGCCCCAACAAAAGTGATTAGCTGAAGACACAAAGTTTAATCTTTAGCTTCAAAAGGACTGAAGCTACTAGTGCCATATGGATCCGCACACACATATTCAGGGCTCTCTATATACAGTGGGTGTCAGGGGCGGACTGACAACTCATGGGGCCCCCGGGAATTAGAAGATCATGGGGCCCCCTGTGTCTCCGCCCACATGCAAGCCGCACCTACACAAAGCCCCACTTACATGGGGCACACAGTAAGGCACATCACATGGCACACAGCAGAGCACGGGGCATATTATGGGGCACAGGGCATACAGTAGGGCACATCACAGGACACATAATGGGGCACCCAGCAGGGTTTATTATGCTGTACACATCAGGGCACATTATTGAGCACAGCATGGTGCATCACAGAGGGTACAGGGCACATCAGTGGGTACACAGTGGGGCACATCACAGAGCACATCAGGAGATACACAGCAGGGAGCGTGCCGCACATCACAAGGCATGTGGCAAATAGTAGGGCACACAGCAGGGCACACAGTAGGGCACATCCTTGGGAACAGGACACAGGCGGTACCCATCAGGGCACACATCCCAGGGCATGGGGCACACAGTAGAGCACATTACAGGGCACACAGTAGAGCACAACAGGCGGTACACAGCAGGGCACATCACAAGGCACATCACAGGGCAAGGGGCACAGAGTAGGGCACATAAGGGGGTACACTAGCAGGGCACATCACAGGCCATGGGGCACGCAGTAGGGCAAATAGCAGGGCACAAACCAAAACACAGGGCACGCAGTACAGCACTGGGATCCTCCAGGCTTAACACAGTGTCTTTCAGGGTAGCCATCAGGGGGAAGGCGACACAGTGGGGGTGGAGGACACAGGGAGACACCATGGGGGGGGGGTTGGAGGGCACAGGGGGACACTGTAGGTGGGTGGAGGGCACAGGGGGACACTGTGTGAGTGGCACAGGGAGACACCATGGGGGGGATAGAAGACACAGGGGGACACTGTGGGGGGTGAAGGGCACAGGGGGATACTGTGGGGAGGTGGAGGGCACAGGGGGACACTGTGGGGAGGTGGGGGGCACAGGGGGACACTGTGGGGGGGGGTGGAGGGCACTGTGGGGGGGAGGTGGAGGGCACAGGGGGGCACTGTGGGGAGGTGGGGGGCACAGGGGGACACTGTGGGGAGGTGGGGGCACAGGGGGACACTGTGGGGGGGGGTGGAGGGCACAGGGGGGCACTGTGGGGAGGGGGGAGGTGGAGGGCACAGGGGGGCACTGTGGGGGGCACAGGGGGACACTGTGGGGAGGTGGGGGCACAGGGAGACACTGTGGGGGGGTGGAGAGCACAGGGAGCACTGTGGGGGGGTGGAGGGCACAGGGGGACACTGTGGGGGGGTGGAGGGCACAGGGGGGCACTGTGGGGAGGTGGAGTGCACAGGGGGACACTGTGGGGAGGTGGAGGGCACAGGGGGACACTGTGGGAAGGTGGGGGGGCACAGGGGGACACTGTAGGGAGGTGAGGGCACAGGGGGGCACTGTGGGGAGGGGGGAAGTGGGGGGCACAAGGGGGCACTGTGGGGAGGTGGGGGGCACATGGGGACACTGTGGGGAGGTGGGGGGGCACAGGGGGGCACTGTGGGGAGGTGAGGGCACAGGGGGACACTGTGGGGAGGTGGAGGGGGGGGCACTGTGGGGAGGTGGGGGGCACATGGGGACACTGTGGGGAGGTGGGGCACTGTGGGGAGGTGGGGGGCACAGGGGGACACTGTGGGGAGGTGGGGGGGCATAGGGGATCACTGTGGGGAGGTGGGGGGCACAGGGGGTCACTGTGGGGAGGTTGGGGTCACTGTGGGGAGGTGGGGGGCACAGGGGGACACTGTGGGGAGGTGGAGGGCACAGGGGGACACTGTGGGGAGCACAGGGGGACACTGTGGGGGGCACAGGGGGACACTGTAGGGAGGTGGGGGGTACAGGGGGACACTGTGGGGAGGTGGAGGGCACTGTGGGGAGCACAGGGGGGCACTGTGGGGAGGTGGGGGCACAGGGGGTCACTGTGGGGAGGTGGGGGGCACAGGGGGACACTGTGGGAGGTGGGGGTCACTGTGGGGAGGTGGGGGGCACAGGGGGTCACTGTGGGGGGTGGAGGGCACAGGGGGGCACTGTGGGGAGGTGAGGGGCACAGGGGGACACTGTGGGGAGGTGGGGGTCACTGTGGGGAGGTGGGGGGCACAGGGGGACACTGTGGGGAGGTGGGGGTCACTGTGGGGAGGTGGGGGGCACAGGGGGTCACTGTGGGGGTGGAGGGCACACAGGGGGGCACTGTGGGGAGGTGGGGGCCACAGGGGGACACTGTGGGGAGGTGGGGGTCACTGTGGGGGTGGAGGGCACACAGGGGGGCACTGTGGGGAGGTGGGGGGCACAGGGGGACACTGTGGGGAGGTGGGGGTCACTGTGGGGAGGTGGGGGGCACAGGGGGTCACTGTGGGGGTGGAGGGCACACAGGGGGGCACTGTGGGGAGGTGGGGGCCACAGGGGGACACTGTGGGGAGGTGGGGGTCACTGTGGGGAGGTGGGGGGCACAGGGGGTCACTGTGGGGGTGGAGGGCACACAGGGGGGCACTGTGGGGAGGTGGGGGGCACAGGGGAACACTGTGGGGAGGTGGGGGGCACAGGGGGACACTGTGGGGAGGTGGGGGGCACAGGGGGACACTGTGGGGAGGTGGGGGCACAGGGGGACACTGTGGGGAGGTGGGGGGCACAGGGGGTCACTGTGGGGGTGGAGGGCACACAGGGGGGCACTGTGGGGAGGTGGGGGGCACAGGGGGACACTGTGGGGAGGTGGGGGGCACAGGGGGACACTGTGGGGAGGTGGGGGGCACAGGGGGACACTGTGGGGAGGTGGGGGCACAGGGGGACACTGTGGGGAGGTGGGGGCACAGGGGGACACTGTGGGGAGGTGGGGGGCACAGGGGGACACTGTGGGGAGGTGGGGGTCACTGTGGGGAGCACAGGGGGTCACTGTGGGGGTGGAGGGCACACAGGGGGGCACTGTGGGGAGGTGAGGGGCACAGGGGGACACTGTGGGGAGGTGGGGGGCACAGGGGGACACTGTGGGGAGGTGGGGGTCACTGTGGGGAGGTGGGGGCACAGGGGGACACTGTGGGGAGGTGGGGGCACAGGGGGACACTGTGGGGAGGTGGGGGCACAGGGGGACACTGTGGGTGGGAAGCTGTGCAGCAACTTTCTAATAGCAGCACGTGGTACAAGCTGCTGCACTTTCCTTCCTAGATGCAGAGTAGCGCGGGAAGCGGCTGTATACAGACCTCTCGTGATGCGCTCCTCCTCCTCCTCGCCGGCCCCTCCTCTTTTCTGTCCGTCCGAGGTGATGACAGATACAAGCACCTGGGGTGGACGGTAGGGAAGGAGGGGCCGGCGGGGAGGAGGAGGAGCGCATCACGAGGTGTTCTGTATACACTGCAGTCTCAGCAGTGAGCAGGGACCCGATCAGCCCGTCAATCACAGCTAGCTGACGGGTAGATCGGGTCCCGACTCCCAAAGTCGAAGCTGCCATGGGGCCCCCTACTGGCCACGGGCCCTCGGTCAGCGTCCGAACTGCCCGATGGTCAGTCCGCCCCTGGTGGGTGTGTGTAGGGCAGCTTATCTAGGAGGTTAAGGCATTGCATGTTGCTTTGAATAATGTGTTTAAAGTTGGGCCTGTGGTGTCAGGGCACAGGAGAGAGAGGCCTGACAAAGAGGGTCATTCTTCTGCTCTCCTCCTGCCTGGACTTATAGAGCCAACCTGAGTAAAGGTAACTAATCAGATTTAGAGTGTCATATTGTGCTTTATTTACCATTTAAGTGAGCCTCTGCTCTTGGGGACATTCTCAGGTTTGGAATCCCATGAAAGCAGCTTGAATATAGGATTGAGAGCTATATTTCTCTTAAATCTCAGTTATTGCTTTCTAGTTAATTACTTGAATATATATTGTTACTTTCTGTTATTCTTCCACAGAAATATTGCAGTAAAGACAGTTTCTGTGGTTTATCATAACGTGTGCATTTCTCAATGCACCTACACTATTGCCAGGTGTGCCAGAGGGGGCTGAGGCTGTTATTATAGTTGAGAGGCAGAGTAACAGACTTAAAAAAAAGAAGCTCCTTCGGGGGTATCGCTACAATTGTATGTGGATATAATCATTTATACTATGAATTTTAAAACACTTGTGAATTTGAGCAAGGACAGGGATGCCCAAAAAGGTTGTTCGAAAATTCCTTGTGTTAGACAAGATTAAATAAAGAAATAGCAAAAGTATCTGTACCTCATCCCTTCTATTGTGTGTGTGTGTGTGTGTGTATATATGTGTACTGTATATACATATATTTACTGTATCTATCTATCTATCTATATATATATATATATATATATATATATATATATATATAAAAAAGGTGTTCTTACGGGCCCAAAAGTACACCACTCAGCGCCAGGGAAAATTGCTGTTCAGGAGCAGGAATATACTGAAGATAAATTACAAATACTTTGCTAACACACTGGGTACAACAGGTGTAAAATCAACATTAGTATAAAAGCAGCCGTTTAAAAATAAGGATTAAACATAATACAAAGTGGTATATAATAATCAGCAAACAAGATTAAAATATCACACTCAAAACACCGCTAGTGTTGAGCTGAAACAAATATGCATGTGGCCAACTACACATGAAAAGTCCTTTGAGAGTGGTGGGTAGTTCAAAAAGCAGTTCAGAAAGTGTTCATAGGTGATTATAGTATAGAAGTTCAGTGTGCACCTTCCACCGATCACTCCAATTCCAAGATGTGAGAACACACTCCCCTCAGGGGGTTAAACTCACCAGAACTTCATAATAATGAGCCTCCAAGGAAAAGAACATCCAAGCTACAAGTCACCGCCAGCACCACTCCGGAAGATTCACAGATGATCAGAGCTCAGAAATAACCAAACAGCAAAAAGAGAAGCGCACATAGCGTAATCCTATTTATTGATTAAAAAGCCCATCACATCACACAAAGAACCCCCCTTCAATAGATATACGTACATCACCACTGCAATCAACAGAGCACATCAAAGGAAGCGTTTAGATCATGCACTTCACCATAATAGCGTCAGCCGGCTCAAGCTCCCCCAGGAACGATCTTTACTTCCTGGTTGTGAATCAGGCTGTGGTGGAGCGCAAGCGTCACTTCCGGCGTCGTGTAGGCCACGCCCTGATGCGTTTCGTCATATCCTGACTTCAACAGAGGGCGTGCCTACACAACTGACGGACAGGTTTAAATTATCCGACCCCAGCCTCCCTAGCCAATCCGAGAGCGTTCGGCATGACGACAGGTGCGCGTCATCAGCCGAAGCTCACACTGATGGCTTCCTACAGGCGGGGGGGAGGGACAATCAACCATCCTGCATTAGAAACGTCAACTCGCATATGTACACATCCCCAGGCTAAACAAGCCAGTGGACTGGTGTGTAAACTAACACTGCACATTGCGCTTTTCTAATAGGGGCTAACAATATCTGATACTGTGCAGATTACAACATATATTCAATAGTTCACACTAAATTCCCTATCATACATCTATACAGTACAGCAAGCTATTATCTCTTCAGTTTATTCACTAAATAACAGCGCAGCATAATAACATATGTTAAACGCACTAATGGATATAGAGACCCTCATATTCCATATACTTCAATCATTAGTACATCACTCAATCATAATCATACTGCTTCTGACCAAAGAATTAGTTCTCATTATAGCATTATAGTCAATACATCGTATATTGCACCATTAAAAATTTAAAATAAATAAATACTAAATTCTTATTACAGTGAATTCTGCGTAATAATAAAACTTAATATTTTTGGAAAATAGAGTATTAAAGTATAGCTCATTACCCAAAAGTCACCAGCAAGTAGATTATTTCTAAAAAAAAAAAAAACCTCAGAAAAAATAAATTCGATCCATATGTACTTAATACATTCGATTAATACATACTTAATACATACTTAAAACCAAACGTATCTAAAAACCTGTACTTAAAAAATTGCATTTAAAATTGCACATATCAAAAAATGCAGCTAAGAGGCAGCGAGGATAAATCACAAGACTAGATAAGAGGCAAAAAATAAATAAAAAGTAAACAAAAAAATTAGAGACTGAGAAAAGAAATCTGCAGATACTGCTCCAAATCAATTAGTTCAAAACTTTAAAAATCGCTTATAAAACAGTTAATATCCAGATCCACGTTTAACCCTTTTGGGTCTCTCTCCTAGACAGATCCCGAACCAAATTGGAACCGCTCCATTTTGGTTTTAAATGGTCAATGCCCCAAAATTTGAGGCCAGATGGATCCTGATTATGCTTTAATTTAAAATGGAGCGAGACATTGTGGTCTTTAAAACCTATTTTTATATTTGTTATATGCTCTGCGATTCTGATTTTTAAAAGTCTCTTAGTGCGTCCTATATAAATAAGTCCGCACGGACATTGTAGAGCATAGACCACAAAGGAGGTGTTGCATGTAATAAATTCTTTGATGGCAAATTCTTTATTGTTAGAGGTGGATACAAAGCTCTCCAAAGCTCTCAATGGTCTATCCACATCCTTACACGCACGACACCTCCTACAACTGTAGAAACCATTTCTATTCCAGAAAGTGGGGGGCCTAGAAGGTGGATCCAACACTTTCCCACTATTTTGTCCGCAAAACTCAGGGCCCTTCTATAGATAAACTGAGGTCTACAGGGCAAAACTGACTGCAACACTTTGTCCATACATAGAACATGCCAATGGGCAGCAAAGATATCTTCCACTTCTTTATACTGGGAGTAGAAGCCTGAGATGAAGCTCCATTCATGACTGTTCCTTTATGGGACTAATGATCCTTCTACAAAAAGGCATCCCTAGGTTGCACAGCTAATTCCTTCTTCATAATATCCCTTTTCCATAAATTTTTTCTTTATAGTCTGAGCCTGCAGCAAGAAATCCCCCTCTTCAGAACAGTTCCTTTTTACCCTAGTGAGTTGTCCTTTCGGAATATTTTTTAACCACATAGGGTGATGCCCGCTATCATTGGGTAGGTAACTGTTAGAGTCTGTAGGTTTGAAGTAGACCTTAGTTCCCAACCTATTCCCTTGTCTAAAGATACTCACATCCAGGAAATGTATCTCACTCTGACTACATTCACTGGTCAGTTTAATATTCTTAACATTAGAGTTGAGTTCACCTAAAAATTCTTGTAAACTATCCATGGGCCCTTCCCAAATAAAGAACAGATCGTCTATGTATCTTTTGTATAGTAGTAGCTGGGTACGGGAGACCGAAAAAATCGTTTTGTCCTCCCACTCCCCCATAAACAAATTTGCTATGCTCGGGGCAAATTTAGCCCCCATAGCAACGCCCCTACATTGGGAGAAGAACTGACCATCAAACCAAAAGAAATTGTGGCTCAGGCAGAAGTCTAGAGCATTTCTAATAAAGACTTTTTGGCTATGTGGCAAATCATCACGTTGGCACAGGGCCCAATTAAGGGCTAAGAGTGCATCATCATGCTGGATGATTGAATAAAGAGATGCCACATCCGCTGTTACCAAATATAGTTCTTGCTTCCCTGATAAGTCCACTTGTTGCAAAATTTGTAGCAGACTCTTAGTATCCCTAAGATATGCCTTTGTACGTGTGACACTGTCTTGGAGGAAGTGATCCAGGTATTGGCCCATCCGAGATGTAATGGAGCCAATCCCGTTCACTATTGGCCTCCCGGGGGGGGGTTATTCAGATCCTTATGTATCTTAGGTAAGGTATAAATTGTAGGGATTCTGCTACTACTCGGCACAAGATATTTTCTTTCTCTGTTAGACAAAGCTCCTGTCGAGTAACCCATTTCCACCAAATTCCTAAGGTCTTTCTCATATTGTGTAGTAGGATCCTTTGTTAATTTTACATAAGTATTACTATCATTTAACATTGCGGTAAGCTGGTTATGATAAAATTCTTTATTTAAAATCACTACCCCTCCCCCTTTATCGGCGGGCCTTATAACAATCTCCTTCCTCTTTTCAAGCATAGTGATCCCATCTAGTATATGTTGGGGATTTACTTTCTTTTTGGGCACTAAATGCTCCAAATCCCGTATCACTAATCCTTTGAACACTTCAATATGTTGATTCGCGCTATTCAGAGGATTGAAAAGTGACTTGTTCCTTAGTCCACTATCCAGTGGCCCTGAGGACCTAATGCCAACTGGTTGGGAAGTTCTATTTAAAAAATATTTCTTGATATTCACTTTTCTCATGTATTTATGTATGTCAATAAAGACATCAAATTTATTGATTGGCCTTTTAAGGCCACACTTCAAACCTAAGTGCAGGATATTGGTTTCTTTATGAGATAAAACCACGTTACTTAAATTAAAAATGCCTCCTAGTCCTGCTCTCTCCTTCTTTTTTTGGACTCTTCGTCCTGCCCTACGGCCCCTTGTTCTTCTCTCCACTGGTTGGGATAATGAGGATACCCCCACTCCTGTTGCGGCTGTTCCCTCCACTGCGGTTCGCGATAATCCTGTCTCGGCTGTGAGCGTCCCGGTGGTCTCCCTCTCTGCTGAGGGTACCCTCGACCCCGCTTCTGCCAGCCTCTCCCCCTCCCTAAAAAAGGACGGGGGGACTGGAATCTTGTTCTGTCCCCATTTTCCCTCAGGGGATCAAATCTATTATAAACAGGGACTTGATATTGATTATTGGAAGGTGTGTGATGGTAGGAGTTGGTACCACTCCTCCCCTCACTACTCCTCCCATAATCCATATTCCTCCTGACAGGAGTGGAGGGATTATTTGGGGGGCAGCTATAGCCATTATCCCTTCTATTACCACCCACACCAGGGGCCATGGTAGGAAAGTTATTCACCTGGCTAGCAGGGACCTGACACTGGTCACCTTCCCCATTACCTTCAATATTTAATGGAGCTTTATTCTGTTGCCACAGATACACAGAGCCAGACCTAAAATCATTCAAATCCCTATGGAACTTCTTTGCCTTCTTTTTCTGTGTATCCTTATCAATTTTTTCAAGCTTCTTTTTTATACGGTGTTAAAATCCACTACTTGTTGGGAATCCTTTAAGGGGTCTATTTGTAAACGAAATTCATTAATTTTACCTTCTAAAATAGCCATTTTCTTTCGTTTACGCGCAAGAACCAAGTCCTGCAACTTAAATCCCATATTAGTAAAAAACTCATACCATTCTTTCATGGATTCTGAATCATTGAGCCCATCTTGGGGGACTACGTCCCATCTTAGACTCCTAACTAAGATTTTTTCTTTAATGTACTGTTCAAACATACAGATGTCCCACCATGTACGGACCTGTTTTTCAAGTACATTCCCCAAAGCAGTCAGCACCCCATTAATATTAGATTGTGCAGTAGTCTGCTCGTTGACTGCAAAAATATTGCTAATATCAATTGTTCTACTGCTCAAGAACTGCAACGCATCCATGGCTGCCAAGAAAATAAACTACAAATATATAAAAAAGGTGTTCTTACGGGCCCAAAAGTACACCACTCAGCGCCAGGGAAAATTGCTGTTCAGGAGCAGGAATATACTGAAGATAAATTACAAATACTTTGCTAACACACTGGGTACAACAGGTGTAAAATCAACAATAGTATAAAAGCAGCCGTTTAAAAATAAGGATCAAACATAATACAAAGTGGTATATAATAATCAGCAAACAAGATTAAAATATCACACTCAAAACAGCGCTAGTGTTGAGCTGAAACAAATATGCATGTGGCCAACTACACATGAAAAGTCCTTTGAGAGTGGTGGGTAGTTCAAAAAGCAGTTCAGAAAGTGTTCATAGGTGATTATAGTATAGAAGTTCAGTGTGCACCTTCCACCGATCACTCCAATTCCACCATGTGAGAACCCACTCCCCTCAGGGGGTTAAACTCACCAGAACTTCATAAGTCCGCACGGACATTGTAGAGCATAGACCACAAAGGAGGTGTTGCATGTAATAAATTCTTTGATGGCAAATTCTTTATTGTTAGAGGTGGATACAAAGCTCTCCAAAGCTCTCAATGGTCTATCCACATCCTTACACGCACAACACCTCCTACAACTGTAGAAACCATTTCTATTCCAGAAAGTGGGGGGCCTAGAAGGTGGATCCAACACTTTCCGCACTATTTTGTCCGCAAAACTCAGGGCCCTTCTATAGATAAACTGAGGTCTACAGGGCAAAACTGACTGCAACACTTTGTCCATACATAGAACATGCCAATGGGCAGCGAAGATATCTTCCACTTCTTTATACTGGGAGTGGAAGCCTGAGATGAAGCTCCATTCATGACTGTTCCTATTTGGGACTAATGATCCTTCTTCCAAAAAGGCATCCCTAGGTTACACAACTAATTCCTGAATGATAGAGTCCAACGCTTCTTCATAATATCCCTTTTCCATAAATTTTTTCTTTATAGTCTGAGCCTGCAGCAAGAAATCCCCCTCTTCAGAACAGTTCCTTTTTACCCTAGTGAGTTGTCCTTTCAGAATATTTTTTAACCACATAGGGTGATGCCCGCTATCAATGGGTAGGTAACTGTTAGAGTCTGTAGGTTTGAAGTAGACCTTAGTTCCCAACCTATTCCCTTGTCTAAAGATACTCACATCCAGGAAATGTATCTCACTCTGACTACATTCACTGGTCAGTTTAATATTCTTAACATTAGAGTTGAGTTCACCTAAAAATTCTTGTAAACTATCCATGGGCCCTTCCCAAATAAAGAACAGATCGTCTATGTATCTTTTGTATAGTAGGAGCTGGGTACGGGAGACCGAAAAAATCGTTTTGTCCTCCCACTCCCCCATAAACAAATTTGCTATGCTCGGGGCAAATTTAGCCCTCATAGCAACGCCCCTACATTGGGAGAAGAACTGACCATCAAACCAAAAGAAATTGTGGCTCAGGCAGAAGTCTAGAGCATTTCTAATAAAGACTTTTTGGCTATGTGGCAAATCATCACGTTGGCACAGGGCCCAATTAAGGGCTAAGAGTGCATCATCATGCTGGATGATTGAATAAAGAGATGCCACATCCGCTGTTACCAAATATAGTTCTTGCTTCCCTGATAAGTCCACTTGTTGCAAAATTTGTAGCAGACTCTTAGTATCCCTAAGATACGCCTTTGTACGTGTGACACTGTCTTGGAGGAAGTGATCCAGGTATTGGCCCATCCGAGACTAGCGCTGTTTTAAGTGTGATTTTAATCTTGTTTGCTGATTATTATATACCACTTTGTATTATATATATATATATATATATATATATATATATATATATATATATATATATATAATGTACATTATCTCACAAAAGTGAGTACGCCTCACATTTTTGTAAATATTTTATTATATCTTTTCATGTAACAACACTGAAGAAATGACACATTGCTACAATGTAAAGTAGTGAGTGTACAGCTTGTATAACAGTGTAAATTTGTTGTCCCCTCAAAACAGCCATAAGAGTCCTTTCACACTGAGCCGCGGGCAACATTAGCGGTAAAGTGCCGCTAGTTTTAGCGGCCCTCTACCGCTCTTTTAGGGGCACTATTCGGTCGATAGCGCTCCTCCACTGCCCCAAAGATGCTGCTTGCAGGACTTTTTTTTCACATCCTGTCAGCGCAGTGTTCCAGTGTGAAAGAACTCGGCTTTCACATTGGAGTGGCATGGCAGGCATTTTTCAGGCGCTTTACAGGCGCTATTTTTAATGCCTGAAAAATGCCCCAGTGTGAAAGGGGTCTTAATGTCTAAACCGCTGGCAACAAAAGTGAGTACACCCATAAGTAAAAATGTCCAAATTGGGCCCAATTAGCCATTTTCCCTCCCCGGTGTCATGTGACTCGTTAGTGTTACAAGGTCTCAGGTGTGAATGGGGAGCAGGTGTGTTAAATTTGACGTTATCGCTCTCACTCTCTCATACTGGTCAGTGGAAGTTCAACATGGCACTTCATGGCAAAGAACTCTGAGGATCTGAAAAAAATAATTGTTGCTCTACATAAAGATGGCCTGGGCTATAAGAAGATTGCCAAGATCCTGAAACTGAGCTGCAGCACCATACTATACCAAGACCATACAGTGGTTTAAAAGGACAGGTTCCACTCAGAACAGGCCTCGCCATGGTCGAACAAAGTGCACATGCTAAGCATCTTATCCAGAGGTTGTCTTTGGGAAACAGATGTATGAGTGCTGCCAGCATTGCTGCAGGGGTTGAAGGGGTTTGTGATGAGAGGAGAGCGGGGGGGGGGTAATGAGAGGGGAGCTAGGGCGGATTTGTGATGAGAGGAGAGCCGGGGGGAGGGGTATTTGTGATGAGAAGAGAGCTGGCGGGGATTTGTGATGAGAAGAGAGCTGGGGGGATTTGTGATGAGAGGAGAGCTAGAGGGGGATTTGTGATGAGAGGAGAGCTGGGGGGGGATTTTTGATGAGAGAAGAGCTGGAGGAGGATTTATGATGAGAGGAGAGCTGGAGGGGGTTTTGTGATGAGAGGAGAGTTGGGGCAGATTTGTGATGAGAGGAGCGCTGGGGGGGGGATTTGTGATGAGAGAAGAGCTGGAGGGGGATTTTTAATGAGGGGAGAGCTGGAGGAATATTTGTGATGAGAGGGGAGCTGGAGGGATGTTTGTGATGAGAGGGGAGCTGGGGCGGATTTGTGACGAGAGAAGAGCTGGGGGGGGATTTGTGATGAGAGGAGAACTGGGGGGATTTGTGATGAGAGGAGAGCTGGAGGAGGATTTGTAATGAGAGAAGAGCTGGAGGGGGATTTGTGATGAGAGGAGAGCTGGGGGGGGATTTTTGATGAGAGAAGAGCTGGAGGAGGATTTATGATGAGAGGAGAGCTGGAGGGGGTTTTGTGATGAGAGGAGAGTTGGGGCAGATTTGTGATGAGAGGAGCGCTGGGGGGGGGATTTGTGATGAGAGAAGAGCTGGAGGGGGATTTTTAATGAGGGGAGAGCTGGAGGAATATTTGTGATGAGAGGGGAGCTGGAGGGATGTTTGTGATGAGAGGGGAGCTGGGGCGGATTTGTGACGAGAGAAGAGCTGGGGGGGGATTTGTGATGAGAGGAGAACTGGGGGGATTTGTGATGAGAGGAGAGCTGGAGGAGGATTTGTAATGAGAGAAGAGCTGGAGGGGGATTTGTGATGAGAGGAGAGCGGGGGGGGGGTGATGAGAGGGGAGCTGGGGCGGATTTGTGATGAGAGGAGAGCCGGGGAGCCGGGGGGATTGTGATGAGACGGGAGCTGGGGCGGATTTGTGATGAGAGGAGAGCCGGGGGGAGGGGGATTTGTGATGAGAGGAGAGCTGGGGGGGGATTTTTGATGAGAGAAGAGCTGGAAGGGGATTTGTGATGAGAGGAGAGCTGGAGGGGGTTTTGTGATGAGAGGAGAGCTGGGGCAGATTTGTGATGAGAGTAGCGCTGGGGGGGGATTTGTGATGAGAGAAGAGCTGGAGGGGGATTTTTAATGAGGGGAGAGCTGGAGGAATATTTGTGATGAGAGGGGAGCTGGACGGATGTTTGTGATGACAGGGGAGCTGGGGCGGATTTGTGACGAGAGGAGAGCTGGGGGGGGATTTGTGATGAGAGGAGGGATGGGGGGGATTTGTGATGAGAGGAGAGCTGGAGGAGGATTTGTAATGAGAGAAGAACTGGAGGAGGATTTGTAATGAGAGAAGAGCTGGAGGGGGATTTGTGATGAGAGGAGAGCTGGAGGGGGATTTGTGATGAGAGGAGAGCTGGGGGGAGGTTGTGATGAGAGGGGAGCTTGGGTAGATTTATGATGAGAGGAGAGCTGGGGGATTTGTGATGAGAGGAGAGCTGGAGGGGGATTTGTGATGAGAGGGGAGCTGGGGGGGGATTTGTAATGAGAGAAGAACTGGGGGAGGATTTGTAATGAGAGAAGAGCTGGAGGGGGATTTGTGATGAGAGGAGAGCTGGGGGTGGGATTTGTGATGAGAGGAGAGCTGGAGGAGGATTTGTAATGAGAAAAGAGCTGGATGGGGATTTGTGATGAGAGGAGAGTGGGGGGGTTGTGATGAGAGGGGAGCTGGGGCGGATTTGTGATAAGAGGAGAGCCGGAGGAGGAGGATTTGTGATGAGAAGAAAGCTGGGGGGGATGTGTGATGAGAGGAGAGCTGGGGAGGGGGATTTGTGATGCGAGGAGAGCTGGGGAGGTGGGATTTGTGATGAGATGAGACCTGGGGAAGGGGGATTTGTGATGAGAAGAGAGCTGGGGGGATTTGTGATGAGAAGAGAGCTGGTGGGGATTTGTGATGAGAAGAGAGCTGGGGGGGGATTTGTGATGAGAGGAGAGCTAGAGGGGGATTTGTGATGAGAGGAGAGCTGAAGGGGTTTTGTGATGAGAGGGGAGCTGGGGCAGATTTGTGATGAGAGGAGCGCTGGGGGGATTAGTGATGAGAGGAGGGATGGGGGGGATTTGTGATGAGAGGAGAGCTGGGGGGCATTTGTGATGAGAGGAGAGCTAGGGGGGATTTTTGATGAGAGAAGAGCTGGAGGGGGTTTTGTGATGAGAGGAGAGCTGAGGGGGATTTGTGATGGTAGGAGAGCTGGAGGAGGATTTGTAATGAGAGAAGAGCTGGAGGGGGATTTGTGATGAGAGGAGAGCTGGAGGGGGATTTGTGATGAGAGGAGAGCTGGAGGGGGATTTGTGATGAGAGGGGAGCTGGGGGAGGATTTGTAATGAGAGAAGAGCTGGGGGAGGATTTGTAATGAGAGAAGAGCTGGAGGGGAATTTGTGATGAGAGGAGAGCTGGGGGGGATTTGTGATGAGAGGAGAGCTGGGGCGGATTTGTGATGAGAGGAGAGTAAGGGGAGGGGGATTTGTGATGAGAAGAGAGCTGGGGGGGATTTGTGATGGTAGGAGAGCTGGAGGAGGATTTGTAATGAGAGAAGAGCTGGAGGGGGATTTGTGATGAGAGGGGAGCTGGGGCAGATTTGTGATGAGAGGAGCGCTGGGGGGATTTGTGATGAGAGGAGGGATGGGGGGGGGTTTGTGATGAGAGGAGAGCTGGGAGGCATTTGTGATGAGAGGAGAGCTAGGGGGGATTTTTGATGAGAGAAGAGCTGGAGGGGGATTTTTAATGAGGGGAGAGATGGAGGGATATTTGTGATGAGAGGGGAGCTGGAGGGATGTTTGTGATGAGAGGGGAGTTGGGGCAGATTTGTGACGAGAGGAGAGATGGGGGGGATTTGTGATGAGAGGAGGGATGGGGGGGGATTTGTGATGAGAGGAGTAATGGGGGGGATTTGTGATGAGAGGAGAGCTGGGGGGCATTTGTGATGAGAGGGGAGCTTGGGCGGATTTATGATGAGAGAAGAGCTGGAGGGGGATTTGTGATGAGAGGGGAACTGGGGGAGGATTTGTAATGAGAGAAGAGCTGTAGGGGGATTTGTGATTAAAGGAGAGCTGTGGGTCGGGGGATTTGTGATGAGAGGAGAGCTGGGGGGAGGGGGATTTGTGATGAGAGGAGAGCTGGGGGGATTTGTGATGAGAAGAGAGCTGTGGGGGGATTTGTAATGAAAAGAGAGCTGGGGGGATTTGTGATGAGAAGAGAGCTGTGGGGGGGATTTGTAATGAAAAGAGAGCTGGGGGGATTTGTGATGAGAGGAGAGCTGGGGGGGATTTGTGATGAGAGTGTAGCTTGAGCGGATTTATGATGAGAGAAGAGCTGGAGGGGGATTTGTGATGAGAGGGGAGCTGGGGGGGTAATTTGTGATGAGAGGAGATCTGGAGGAGGATTTGTAATGACAGAAGAGCTGGAGGGGGATTTGTGATGAGAGGAGAGCTGGGGGGGATTTGTGATGAGAGGAGAGCTGGAGGAGGATTTGTGATGAGAGGAGAGCTGGAGGGGGATTTGTGATGAGAGGAGAGCTGGGGGGGATTTGTGATGAGAAGAGAGCTGGGGCGGATTTGTGATGAGAGGAGAGCTGGGGGGGATTGTGATGGTAGGAGAGCTGGAGGAGGATTTGTAATGAGAGGGGAACTGGGGGAGGATTTGTAATGAGAGAAGAGCTGGAGGGGGATTTGTGATTAAAGGAGAGCTGTGGGTCGGGGGATTTGTGATGAGAGGAGAGCTGGGGGGAGGGGGATTTGTGATGAGAGGAGAGCTGGGGGGATTTGTGATGAGAAGAGAGCTGTGGGGGGGATTTGTAATGAAAAGAGAGCTGGGGGGATTTGTGATGAGAAGAGAGCTGTGGGGGGGATTTGTAATGAAAAGAGAGCTGGGGGGATTTGTGATGAGAGGAGAGCTGGGGGGGATTTGTGATGAGAGTGTAGCTTGGGCGGATTTATGATGAGAGAAGAGCTGGAGGGGGATTTGTGATGAGAGGGGAGCTGGGGGGGTAATTTGTGATGAGAGGAGATCTGGAGGAGGATTTGTAATGACAGAAGAGCTGGAGGGGGATTTGTGATGAGAGGAGAGCTGGGGGGGATTTGTGATGAGAGGAGAGCTGGAGGAGGATTTGTGATGAGAGGAGAGCTGGAGGGGGATTTGTGTTGAGAGGAGAGCTGGGGGGGATTTGTGATGAGAAGAGAGCTGGGGCGGATTTGTGATGAGAGGAGAGCTGGGGGGGATTGTGATGGTAGGAGAGCTGGAGGAGGATTTGTAATGAGAGAAGAGCTGGAGGAGGATTTGTAATGAGAGAAGAGCTGGAGGGGGATTTTTGATGAGAGGAGAGCTGGGGGTGGGATTTGTGATGAGAGGAGAGCTGGAGGAGGATTTGTAATGAGAGAAGAGCTGGAGGGGGATTTGTGATGAGAGGAGAGTGGGGGGTTGTGACGAGAGGGGAGCTGGGGCGGATTTGTGATGAGAGGAGAGCCGTGGAGGGGGATTTGTGATGCGAGGAGAGCTGGGGAGGTGGGATTTGTGATGAGATGAGACCTGGGGGAGGGGGATTTGTGATGAGAAGAGAGCTAGGGGGATTTGTGATGAGAAGAGAGCTGGTGGGGATTTGTGATGAGAGGAGAGTGGGAGGGGGATTGTGATGAGAGGGGAGCTGGGGCGGATTTGTGATGAGAGGAGAGTCAGGGGAGGGGGATTTGTGATGAGAAGAGTGCTGGGGGGGATTTGTGATGGTAGGAGAGCTGGAGGAGGATTTGTAATGAGAGAAGAGCTGGAGGAGGATTTGTAATTAGAGAACAGCTGGAGGGGGATTTGTGATGAGAGGAGAGCTGGGGGGGTTGTGATGAGAGGGGAGCGTGGGTGGATTTATGATGAGAAGAGAGCTGGGGGATTTGTGATGAGAGGAGAGCTGGAGGGGGATTTGTGATGAGAGGAGAGCTGGAGGGGGATTTGTGATGAGAGGAGAGCTGAAGGAGGATTTTTAATGACAGAAGAGCTGGAGGGGGATTTGTGATGAGAGGAGAGCTGGGGGGGATTTGTGATGAGAGGAGAGCTGGAGGAGGATTTGTGATGAGAGGAGATCTGGAGGAGGATTTGTGATGAGAGGGGAGCTGGGGGAGGATTTGTGATGAGAGGGGAGCTGGGGGAGGATTTGTAATGGGAGAAGAGCTGGAAGGGAATTTGTGATGAGAGGAGAGCTGGGGGGATTTGTGATGAGAGGAGAGCTGGAGGAGGATTTGTAATGAGTGAAGAGCTGGAGGGGGATTTGTGATGAGAGGAGAGCTGGGGGTGGGATTTGTGATGAAAGGAGAGCTGGAGGAGGATTTGTAATGAGAGAAGAGCTGGAGGGGGATTTGTGATGAGAGGAGAGTGGGGGGGTTGTGATGAGAGGGGAGCTGGGGCGGATTTGTGATGAGAGGAGAGTCAGGGGAGGGGGATTTGTGATGAGAAGAGAGCTGGGGGGATTTGTGATGAGAGGGGAGCTGGGGGGGATTTGTGATGAGAGTGTAGCTTGGGCGGATTTATGATGAGAGAAGAGCTGGAGGGGGATTTGTGATGAGAGGGGAGCTGGGGGGGTAATTTGTGATGAGAGGAGATCTGGAGGAGGATTTTTAATGACAGAAGAGCTGGAGGGGGATCTGTGATGAGAGGAGAGCTGGGGGGGATTTGTGATGAGAGGAGAGCTGGAGGAGGATTTGTGATGAGAGGAGAGCTGGAGGGGGATTTGTGATGAGAGGAGAGCTGGAGGGGGATTTGTGATGAGAGGAGAGCTGGAGGAGGATTTGTGATAAGAGGGGAGCTGGGGGACGATTTGTAATGAGAGAAGAGCTGGAAGGGAATTTGTGATGAGAGGAGAGCTGGGGGGGATTTGTGATGAGAGGAGAGCTGGAGGAGGATTTGTAATGAGTGAAGAGCTGGAGGGGGATTTGTGATGAGAGGAGAGCTGGGGGTGGGATTTGTGATGAAAAGAGAGCTGGAGGAGGATTTGTAATGAGAGAAGAGCTGGAGGGGGATTTGTGATGAGAGGAGAGTGGGGGGGGTTGTGATGAGAGGGGAGCTGGGGCGGATTTGTGATGAGAAGAGAGCTGGGGCGGATTTGTGATGAGAGGAGAGCTGGGGGGGATTGTGATGGTAGGAGAGCTGGAGGAGGATTTGTAATGAGAGGGGAACTGGGGGAGGATTTGTAATGAGAGAAGAGCTGAAGGGGGATTTGTGATTAAAGGAGAGCTGTGGGTCGGGGGATTTGTGATGAGAGGAGAGCTGGGGGGAGGGGGATTTGTGATGAGAGGAGAGCTGGGGGGATTTGTGATGAGAAGAGAGCTGTGGGGGGGATTTGTAATGAAAAGAGAGCTGGGGGGATTTGTGATGAGAAGAGAGCTGGGGGGATTTGTGATGAGAAGAGAGCTGTGGGGGGGATTTGTAATGAAAAGAGAGCTGGGGGGATTTGTGATGAGAGGAGAGCTGGGGGGGATTTGTGATGAGAGTGTAGCTTGGGCGGATTTATGATGAGAGAAGAGCTGGAGGGGGATTTGTGATGAGAGGGGAGCTGGGGGGGTTGTGATGAGAGGGGAGCGTGGGTGGATTTATGATGAGAAGAGAGCTGGGGGATTTGTGATGAGAGGAGAGCTGGAGGGGGATTTGTGATGAGAGGAGAGCTGAAGGAGGATTTTTAATGACAGAAGAGCTGGAGGGGGATTTGTGATGAGAGGAGAGCTGGGGGGGATTTGTGATGAGAGGAGAGCTGGAGGAGGATTTGTGATGAGAGGAGATCTGGAGGAGGATTTGTGATGAGAGGGGAGCTGGGGGAGGATTTGTGATGAGAGGGGAGCTGGGGGAGGATTTGTAATGGGAGAAGAGCTGGAAGGGAATTTGTGATGAGAGGAGAGCTGGGGGGATTTGTGATGAGAGGAGAGCTGGAGGAGGATTTGTAATGAGTGAAGAGCTGGAGGGGGATTTGTAATGAGAGGAGAGCTGGGGGTGGGATTTGTGATGAAAGGAGAGCTGGAGGAGGATTTGTAATGAGAGAAGAGCTGGAGGGGGATTTGTGATGAGAGGAGAGTGGGGGGGTTGTGATGAGAGGGGAGCTGGGGCGGATTTGTGATGAGAGGAGAGTCAGGGGAGGGGGATTTGTGATGAGAAGAGAGCTGGGGGGATTTGTGATGAGAGGGGAGCTGGGGGGGATTTGTGATGAGAGTGTAGCTTGGGCGGATTTATGATGAGAGAAGAGCTGGAGGGGGATTTGTGATGAGAGGGGAGCTGGGGGGGTAATTTGTGATGAGAGGAGATCTGGAGGAGGATTTTTAATGACAGAAGAGCTGGAGGGGGATCTGTGATGAGAGGAGAGCTGGGGGGGATTTGTGATGAGAGGAGAGCTGGAGGAGGATTTGTGATGAGAGGAGAGCTGGAGGGGGATTTGTGATGAGAGGAGAGCTGGAGGGGGATTTGTGATGAGAGGAGAGCTGGAGGAGGATTTGTGATAAGAGGGGAGCTGGGGGAGGATTTGTAATGAGAGAAGAGCTGGAAGGGAATTTGTGATGAGAGGAGAGCTGGGGGGGATTTGTGATGAGAGGAGAGCTGGAGGAGGATTTGTAATGAGTGAAGAGCTGGAGGGGGATTTGTGATGAGAGGAGAGCTGGGGGTGGGATTTGTGATGAAAAGAGAGCTGGAGGAGGATTTGTAATGAGAGAAGAGCTGGAGGGGGATTTGTGATGAGAGGAGAGTGGGGGGGGGTTGTGATGAGAGGGGAGCTGGGGCGGATTTGTGATGAGAGGAGAGTCAGGGGAGGGGGATTTGTGATGAGAAGAGAGCTGGGGGGATTTGTGATGAGAGGGGAGCTGGGGGGGATTTGTGATGAGAGTGTAGCTTGGGCGGATTTATGATGAGAGAAGAGCTGGAGGGGGATTTGTGATGAGAGGGGAGCTGGGGGGGTAATTTGTGATGAGAGGAGATCTGGAGGAGGATTTGTAATGACAGAAGAGCTGGAGGGGGATTTGTGATGAGAGGAGAACTGGGGGGGATTTGTGATGAGAGGAGAGCTGGAGGAGGATTTGTGATGAGAGGAGAGCTAGAGGGGGATTTGTGATGAGAGGAGAGTGGGGGGGGGTTGTGATGAGAGGGGAGCTGGGGCGGATTTGTGATGAGAGGAGCGCTGGGGGGGGATTTGTGATGAGAGGAGAGCTGGAGGGGGATTTTTAATGAGGGGAGAGCTGGAGGGATATTTGTGATGAGAGGGGAGCTGGGGCGGATTTGTGATGAGAGGAGAGCTGGGGGGATTTGTGATGAGAAAAGGGATGGGGGGATTTGTGATGAGAAGAGAGCTGGGGGGGATTTGTGATGAGAGGAGAGCTGGAGGAAGATTTGTAATGAGAGAAGAGCTGGAGCGGGATTTATGATGAGAGGAGAGCTGGGGGGATCTGTGATGAGAGGAGAGCTGGGGGGGATTTGTGATGAGAGTGTAGCTTGGGCGGATTTATGATGAGTGAAGAGCTGGAGGGGGATTTGTGATGAGAGGGGAGCTGGGGGGGTAATTTGTGATGAGAGGAGATCTGGAGGAGGATTTGTAATGACAGAAGAGCTGGAGGGGGATTTGTGATGAGAGGAGAGCTGGGGGGGATTTGTGATGAGAGGAGAGCTGGAGGAGGATTTGTGATGAGAGGAGAGCTGCAGGGGGATTTGTGATGAGAGGAGAGCTGGGGGGGGATTTGTGATGAGAAGAGAGCTGGGGCGGATTTGTGATGAGAGGAGAGCTGGGGGGATTGTGATGGTAGGAGAGCTGGAGGAGGATTTGTAATGAGAGAAGAGCTGGAGGAGGATTTGTAATGAGAGAAGAGCTGGAGGGGGATTTGTGATGAGAGGAGAGCTGGGGGTGGGATTTGTGATGAGAGGAGAGCTGGAGGAGGATTTGTAATGAGAGAAGAGATGGAGAGGGATTTGTGATGAGAGGAGAGTGTGCGGTTGTGATGAGAGGGGAGCTGGGGCAGATTTGCGATGAGAGGAGAGCCGTGGAGGGGGATTTGTGATGCGAGGAGAGCTGGGGAGGTGGGATTTGTGATGAGATGAGACCTGGGGGAGGGGGATTTGTGATGAGAAGAGAGCTAGGGGGATTTGTGATGAGAAGAGAGCTGGTGGGGATTTGTGATAATAGGAGAGTGGGGGGGGGGATTGTGATGAGAGGGGAGCTGGGGCGGATTTGTGATGAGAGGAGAGTCAGGGGAGGGGGATTTGTGATGCGAAGAGAGCTGGGGGGGATTTGTGATGGTAGGAGAGCTGGAGGAGGATTTGTAATGAGAGAAGAGCTGGAGGAGGATTTTTAATTAGAGAACAGCTGGAGGGGGGTTTGTGATGAGAGGAGAGCTGGGGGGGTTGTGATGAGAGGGGAGCGTGGGTGGATTTATGATGAGAAGAGAGCTGGGGGATTTGTGATGACAGGAGAGCTGGAGGGGGATTTGTGATGAGAGGAGAGCTGGAGGAGGATTTGTGATGAGAGGGGAGCTGGGGGAGGATTTGTAATGAGAGAAGAGCTGGAAGGGAATTTGTGATGAGAGGAGAGCTGGGGGGGATTTGTAATGAGAGGAGAGCTGGAGGAGGATTTGTAATGAGTGAAGAGCTGGAGGGGGATTTGTGATGAGAGGAGAGCTGGGGGTGGGATTTGTGATGAAAGGAGAGCTGGAGGAGGATTTGTAATAAGAGAAGAGCTGGAGGGGGATTTGTGATGAGAGGAGAGTGGGGGGGGTTGTGATGAGAGGGGAGCTGGGGCGGATTTGTGATGAGAGGAGAGTCAGGGGAGGGGGATTTGTGATCAAAAGAGAGCTGGGGGGATTTGTGATGAGAGGGGAGCTGGGGCGGATTTGTGATGAGGGGAGAGCTGGGGGGGATTTGTGATGAGAGTGTAGCTTGGGCGGATTTATGATGAGAGAAGAGCTGGAGCGGGATTTGTGATGAGAGGGGAGCTGGGGGGTAATTTGTGATGAGAGGAGATCTGGAGGCGGATTTGTAATGACAGAAGAGCTGGAGGGGGATTTGTGATGAGAGGAGAGCTGGGGGGGATTTGTGATGAGAGGAAAGCTAGAGGGGGATTTGTGATGAGAGGAGAGTGGGGGGGTTGTGATGAGAGCGGAGCTGGGGCGGATTTGTGATGAGAGGAGAGTCAGGGGAGGGTGATTTGTGATGAGAAGAGAGCTGGGGGGATTTGTGATGAGAGGGGAGCTGGGGCGGATTTGTGATGAGAGGAGAGCTGGGGGGGATTTGTGATGAGAGTGTAGCTTGGGCGGATTTATGATGAGAGAAGAGCTGGAGGGGGATTTGTGATGAGAGGGGAGCTGGGGGGGGGTAATTTGTGATGAGAGGAGATCTGGAGGAAGATTTGTAATGACAGAAGAGCTGGAGGGGGATTTGTGATGAGAGGAGAGCTGGGGGGGATTTGTGATGAGAGGAGAGCTGGAGGAGGATTTGTGATGAGAGGAGAGCTAGAGGGGGATTTGTGATGAGAGGAGAGCTGGGGGGGGATTTGTGATGAGAAGAGAGCTGGGGCGGATTTGTGATGAGAGGAGAGCTGGGGGGGATTGTGATGGTAGGAGAGCTGGAGGAGGATTTGTAATGAGAGAAGAGCTGGAGGAGGATTTGTAATGAGAGAAGAGCTGGAGGGGGATTTGTGATGAGAGGAGAGTGGGGGGGTTGTGATGAGAGGGGAGCTGGGGTGGATTTGTGATGAGAGGAGAGTCAGGGGAGGGGGATTTGTGATGAGAGGGGAGCTGGGGCGGATTTGTGATGAGAGGAGAGTCAGGGGAGGGGGATTTGTGATGAGAAGAGAGCTGGGGATTTGTGATGAGAGGAGAGCTGGGGAGCGGGATTTGTGATGAGAGGAGAGCTGGGGAGGAGGGATTTGTGATCAGATGAGACCTGGGGGAGGGGGGATTTGTGATGAGAAGAGAGCTGTGGAGATTTGTGATGAGAAGAGAGCTGGTGGGGATTTGTGATGAGAGGAGAGCTAGAGGGGAATTTGTGATGAGAGGAGAGCTGGGGGGGATTTTTGATGAGAGAAGAGCTGGAGGGGGATTTGTGATGAGAGGAGAGCTGAAGGGGGTTTTGTGATGAGAGGAGAGCTGGAGGGGGATTTGTGATGAGAGGAGAGCTGGGGCAGACTTGTGATGAGAGGAGCGCTGGGGGGGGGATTTGTGATGAGAGGGAGCTGGGGCGGATTTGTGATGAGGGGAGAGCTGGGGGGGATTTGTGATGAGAGTGTAGCTTGGGCGGATTTATGATGAGAGAAGAGCTGGAGCGGGATTTGTGATGAGAGGGGAGCTGGGGGGTAATTTGTGATGAGAGGAGATCTGGAGGCGGATTTGTAATGACAGAAGAGCTGGAGGGGGATTTGTGATGAGAGGAGAGCTGGGGGGGATTTGTGATGAGAGGAGAGCTGGAGGAGGATTTGTGATGAGAGGAAAGCTAGAGGGGGATTTGTGATGAGAGGAGAGTGGGGGGGTTGTGATGAGAGCGGAGCTGGGGCGGATTTGTGATGAGAGGAGAGTCAGGGGAGGGTGATTTGTGATGAGAAGAGAGCTGGGGGGATTTGTGATGAGAGGGGAGCTGGGGCGGATTTGTGATGAGAGGAGAGCTGGGGGGATTTGTGATGAGAGTGTAGCTTGGGCGGATTTATGATGAGAGAAGAGCTGGAGGGGGATTTGTGATGAGAGGGGAGCTGGGGGGGGGTAATTTGTGATGAGAGGAGATCTGGAGGAAGATTTGTAATGACAGAAGAGCTGGAGGGGGATTTGTGATGAGAGGAGAGCTGGGGGGGATTTGTGATGAGAGGAGAGCTGGAGGAGGATTTGTGATGAGAGGAGAGCTAGAGGGGGATTTGTGATGAGAGGAGAGCTGGGGGGGGATTTGTGATGAGAAGAGAGCTGGGGCGGATTTGTGATGAGAGGAGAGCTGGGGGGGATTGTGATGGTAGGAGAGCTGGAGGAGGATTTGTAATGAGAGAAGAGCTGGAGGAGGATTTGTAATGAGAGAAGAGCTGGAGGGGGATTTGTGATGAGAGGAGAGTGGGGGGGTTGTGATGAGAGGGGAGCTGGGGTGGATTTGTGATGAGAGGAGAGTCAGGGGAGGGGGATTTGTGATGAGAGGGGAGCTGGGGCGGATTTGTGATGAGAGGAGAGTCAGGGGAGGGGGATTTGTGATGAGAAGAGAGCTGGGGGGGATTTGTGATGAGAGGAGAGCTGGGGAGCGGGATTTGTGATGAGAGGAGAGCTGGGGAGGAGGGATTTGTGATCAGATGAGACCTGGGGGAGGGGGATTTGTGATGAGAAGAGAGCTGTGGAGATTGTGATGAGAAGAGAGCTGGTGGGGATTTGTGATGAGAGGAGAGCTAGAGGGGAATTTGTGATGAGAGGAGAGCTGGGGGGGATTTTTGATGAGAGAAGAGCTGGAGGGGGATTTGTGATGAGAGGAGAGCTGAAGGGGGTTTTGTGATGAGAGGAGAGCTGGAGGGGGATTTGTGATGAGAGGAGAGCTGGGGCAGACTTGTGATGAGAGGAGCGCTGGGGGGGGATTTGTGATGAGAGGAGAGCTCGAGGGGGATTTTTAATGAGGGGAGAGCTGGAGGGATATTTGTGATGAAAGGGGAGCTGGGGGGATGTTTGTGATGAGAGGGGAGCTGGGGCGGATTTGTGACAAGAGGAGAGCTGGGGGGGATTTGTGATGAGAGGAGAGCTGGAGGGGGATTTATGATGAGAGGAGAGCTGGGGGGGATCTGTGATGAGAGGAGAGCTGGGGGGGATTTGTGATGAGAGGGGAGCTTGGGTTGATTTATGATGAGAGGATAGCTGGGGGATTTGTGATGAGAGGAGAGCTGGAGGGGGATTTGTGATGAGAGGAGAGCTGGGGGGGATTTGTGATGAGGGGGGAGCTTGGGTGGATTTATGATGAGAGGAGAGCTGGGGGATTTGTGATGAGAGGAGAGCTGGAGGGGGATTTGTGATGAGAAGACAGCTGGGGGAGGATTTGTAATGAGAGAAGACCTGAAGGGGGATTTGTGATGAGAGGAAAGCTGGGGGTGATTTGTGATGAGAGGAGAGCTGGAGGAGGATTTGTAATGAGAGGAGAGTGGGGGGGGGGTTGTGATGAGAAGGGAGCTGGGGGATTTGTGATGAGAGGAAAGCCGGGGACAGGGATTTTTGCTGAGAGGAGAGCTGGGGGGATATGTGATGAAGAGAGAGCTGTGGGGAATTTGTGATGAGAAAAGAGCTGGGGGGGATTTGTGATGAGAGGATGAGAAAAGAGCTGGGGGGGATTTGTGATGAGAGGAGAGCTGGGGAGGGGGATTTGTGATGAGAGGAGAGCTGGGGAGGGGGGATTTGTGATGAGAGGAGAGCTGGGGAGGGGGATTTGTGATGAGGGGAGAGCTGGGGGAGGAGGGATTTGTGATGAGATGAGACCTGGGGGAGAGGGATTTGTGATGAGAAGAGAGCTGGGGGGATTTGTGATGAGAAGAGAGCTGGTGGAAATTTGTGATGAGAAGAGAGCTGGGAGGATTGTGATGAGAAGAGAGCTGGGGTGGGGGGATTTTTGATGAGAGAAGATTTGGAGGGGGAATTTGTGATGGAGAGGAGAGCTGAAGGGGGTTTTGTGATGAGAGAGAAGCTGGAGGGGGATTTGTGATGAGAAGAGAGCTGGGCCAGATTTGTGATGGGAGGAGCGCGGGGGGGGGATTTGTGATGAGAGGAGGGATGGGGGGGATTTGTGATGAGAGGAGAGCTGGAGGAGGATTTGTAATGAGAGAAGAGCTGGAGGGGGGATTTATGATGAGAGGAGAGCTGGGGGGATTTGTGATGAGAGGGGAGCTTGGGCGGATGTATGATGAGAGAAGGGCTGGACGGGGATTTGTGATGAGAGGGGAGCTGGGGGAGGATTTGTAATGAGAGAAGAGCTGGAGGGGGATTTGTGATGAGAGGGGAGCTGGGGGAGGATTTGTAAGGAGAGAAGAGCTGGAGGGGATTTGTGATGAGAGGAGAGCTGGGGGGGGGGATTTGTGATGAGAGGAGATCTGGAGGAGGATTTGTAATGACAGAAGAGCTGGAGGGGGATTTGTGATGAGAGGAGAGCTGGAGGAGGATTTGTAATGAGAGAAGAGCTAGAGGGGGATGTGTGATGAGAGGAGAGCGGGGGGGGTTGTGATGAGAGGGGAGCCGGGGAGGGGGGATTTGTGATGACAGGAGACCTGGGGGAGGGGGATTTGTGATGAGAGGAGAGCTGGGGGGATTTGTGATGAGAAGAGAGCTGGGGGGATTTGTGATAAGAGGAGAGCTGGGGAGGGGGGATTTGTGATGAGAGGAGAGCTGGGAGGGGGGAGATTTGTGATGAGAAGAGAGCTGGGGGGGATTTGTGATGAGAAGAGAGCTGGGGGAGATTTGTGATGAGAGGAGAGCTGTGAGAGGATTTTGGGGATTCCCCTTTTGTAATACGCAGTTCTAATATTATTTGTGATGAGACGGGAGCTAGGGCGGATTTGTGATGAGAGGAGAGCTGGGGGGGATTTGTGATGAGAGGAGAGCTGAGGGTGGGATTTGTGATGAGAGGAGAGCCGGGGAGGGGGATTTGTGATGCGAGGAGAGCTGGGGAGGTGGGATTTGTGATGAGATGAGACCTGGGGGAGGGGGATTTGTGATGAGAAGAGAGCTAGGGGGATTTGTGATGAGAAGAGAGCTGGTGGGGATTTGTGATGAGAGGAGAGTGGGGGGGGATTGTGATGAGAAGGGAGCTGGGGCGGATTTGTGATGAGAGGAGAGTCAGGGGAGGGGGATTTGTGATGCGAAGAGAGCTGGGGGGGATTTGTGATGGTAGGAGAGCTGGAGGAGGATTTGTAATGAGAGAAGAGCTGGAGGAGGATTTGTAATGAGAGAACAGCTGGAGGGGGATTTGTGATGAGAGGAGAGCTGGGGGGTTGTGATGAGAGGGGAGCGTGGGTGGATTTATGATGAGAAGAGAGCTGGGGGATTTGTGATGAGAGGAGAGCTGGAGGGGGATTTGTGATGAGAGGAGAGCTGGAGGAGGATTTGTGATGAGAGGGGAGCTGGGGGAGGATTTGTAATGAGAGAAGAGCTGGAAGGGAATTTGTGATGAGAGGAGAGCTGGGGGGGATTTGTGATGAGAGGAGAGCTGGAGGAGGATTTGTAATGAGTGAAGAGCTGGAGGGGGATTTGTGATGAGAGGAGAGCTGGGGGTGGGATTTGTGATGAAAGGAGAGCTGGAGGAGGATTTGTAATGAGAGAAGAGCTGGAGGGGGATTTGTGATGAGAGGAGAGTGGGGGGGGTTGTGATGAGAGGGGAGCTGGAGTGGATTTGTGATGAGAGGAGAGTCAGGGGAGGGGGATTTGTGATGAGAAGAGAGCTGGGGGGATTTGTGATGAGAGGGGAGCTGGGGCGGATTTGTGATGAGAGGAGAGTCAGGGGAGGGGGATTTGTGATGAGAAGAGAGCTGGGGGGGATTTGTGATGAGAGGAGAGCTGGGGAGCGGGATTTGTGATGAGAGGAGAGCTGGGGAGGAGGGATTTGTGATCAGATGAGACCTGGGGGAGGGGGATTTGTGATGAGAAGAGAGCTGTGGAGATTTGTGATGAGAAGAGAGCTGGTGGGGATTTGTGATGAGAGGTGAGCTAGAGGGGAATTTGTGATGAGAGGAGAGCTGGGGGGGATTTTTGATGAGAGAAGAGCTGGAGGGGGATTTGTGATGAGAGGAGAGCTGAAGGGGGTTTTGTGATGAGAGGAGAGCTGGAGGGGGATTTGTGATGAGAGGAGAGCTGGGGCAGATTTGTGATGAGAGGAGCGCTGGGGGGGGATTTGTGATGAGAGGAGAGCTCGTGGGGGATTTTTAATGAGGGGAGAGCTGGAGGGATATTTGTGATGAAAGGGGAGCTGGGGGGATGTTTGTGATGAGAGGGGAGCTGGGGCGGATTTGTGACAAGAGGAGAGCTGGGGGGGGGATTTGTGATGAGAGGAGAGCTGGAGGGGGATTTATGATGAGAGGAGAGCTGGGGGGGATCTGTGATGAGAGGAGAGCTGGGGGGGATTTGTGATGAGAGGGGAGCTTGGGTTGATTTATGATGAGAGGATAGCTGGGGGATTTGTGATGAGAGGAGAGCTGGAGGGGGATTTGTGATGAGAGGAGAGCTGGGGGGGATTTGTGATGAGGGGGGAGCTTGGGTGGATTTATGATGAGAGGAGAGCTGGGGGATTTGTGATGAGAGGAGAGCTGGAGGGGGATTTGTGATGAGAAGACAGCTGGGGGAGGATTTGTAATGAGAGAAGACCTGAAGGGGGATTTGTGATGAGAGGAAAGCTGGGGGTGATTTGTGATGAGAGGAGAGCTGGAGGAGGATTTGTAATGAGAGAAGAGCTGGAGGGGGATTTGTGATGAGAGGAGAGTGGGGGGGGTTGTGATGAGAAGGGAGCTGGGGGATTTGTGATGAGAGGAGAGCCGGGGACGGGGATTTTTGCTGAGAGGAGAGCTGGGGGGATATGTGATGAAGAGAGAGCTGTGGGGAATTTGTGATGAGAAAAGAGCTGGGGGGATTTGTGATGAGAGGAGAGCTGGGGAGGGGGATTTGTGATGAGAGGAGAGCTGGGGAGGGGGATTTGTGATGAGGGGAGAGCTGGGGAGGAGGGATTTGTGATGAGATGAGACCTGGGGGAGGGGGATTTGTGATGAGAAGAGAGCTGGGGGGATTTGTGATGAGAAGAGAGCTGGTGGAGATTTGTGATGAGAAGAGAGCTGGTGGAGATTTGTGATGAGAAGAGAGCTGGGAGGATTTGTGATGAGAAGAGAGATGGGTGGGGGGATTTTTGATGAGAGAAGATTTGGAGGGGAATTTGTGGTGAGAGGAGAGCTGAAGGGGGTTTTGTGATGAGAGAAGAGCTGGAGGGGGATTTGTGATGAGAAGAGAGCTGGGCCAGATTTGTGATGGGAGGAGCGCGGGGGGGGGGGGATTTGTGATGAGAGGAGGGATGGGGGGATTTGTGATGAGAGGAGAGCTGGAGGAGGATTTGTAATGAGAGAAGAGCTGGAGGGGGATTTATGATGAGAGGAGAGCTGGGGGGATTTGTGATGAGAGGGGAGCTTGGGCGGATGTATGATGAGAGAAGGGCTGGACGGGGATTTGTGATGAGAGGGGAGCTGGGGGAGGATTTGTAATGAGAGAAGAGCTGGAGGGGGATTTGTGATGAGAGGGGAGCTGGGGGAGGATTTGTAAGGAGAGAAGAGCTGGAGGGGATTTGTGATGAGAGGAGAGCTGGGGGGGGGGATTTGTGATGAGAGGAGATCTGGAGGAGGATTTGTAATGACAGAAGAGCTGGAGGGGGATTTGTGATGAGAGGAGAGCTGGAGGAGGATTTGTAATGAGAGAAGAGCTGGAGGGGGATGTGTGATGAGAGGAGAGCGGGGGGGGGTTGTGATGAGAGGGGAGCCGGGGAGGGGGGATTTGTGATGACAGGAGACCTGGGGAGGGGGATTTGTGATGAGAGGAGAGCTGGGGGGATTTGTGATGAGAAGAGAGCTGGGGGGATTTGTGATAAGAGGAGAGCTGGGGAGGGGGGATTTGTGATGAGAGGAGAGCTGGGAGGGGGGAGATTTGTGATGAGAAGAGAGCTGGGGGGGATTTGTGATGAGAAGAGAGCTGGGGGAGATTTGTGATGAGAGGAGAGCTGTGAGAGGATTTTGGGGATTCCCCTTTTGTAATACGCAGTTCTAATATTATTTGTGATGAGACGGGAGCTAGGGCGGATTTGTGATGAGAGGAGAGCTGGGGGGGATTTGTGATGAGAGGAGAGCTGGAGGAGGATTTGTAATGAGAGAAGCGCTGGAGGAGGATTTGTAATGAGAGAAGAGCTGGAGGGGGATTTGTGATGAGAGGAGAGCTGGAGGGGGATATGTGATGAGAGGAGAGCTGGGGGGAGGTTGTGATGAGAGGGGAGCTTGGGTGGATTTATGATGAGAGGAGAGCTGGGGGATTTGTGATGAGAGGAGAGCTGGAGGGGGATTTGTGATGAGAGGGGAGCTGGGGGAGCATTTGTAATGAGAGAAGAGCTTGGGGAGGATTTGTAATGAGAGAAGAGCTGGAGGGGAATTTGTGATGAGAGGAGAGCTGGGGGGGATTTGTGATGAGAGGAGAGCTGGAGGAGGATTTGAAATGAGAGAAGAGCTGGAGGGGGATTTGTGATGAGAGGAGAGCTGGGGGTGGGATTTGTGATGAGAGGAGAGCTGGAGGAGGATTTGTAATGAGAAAAGAGCTGGAGGGGGATTTGTGATGAGAGGAGAGTGGGGGGGTTGTGATGAGAGGGGAGCTGGGGCGGATATGTGATAAGAGGAGAGCCGGGGGAGGAGGATTTGTGATGAAAAGAAAGCTGGGAGGGATGTGTGATGAGAGGAGAGCTGGGGAGGGGGATTTGTGATGCGAGGAGAGCTGGGGAGGTGGGATTTGTGATGAGATGAGACCTGGGGAAGGGGGATTTGTGATGAGAAGAGAGCTGGGGGGATTTGTGATGAGAAGAGAGCTGGTGGGGATTTGTGATGAGAAGAGAGCTGGGGGGGATTTTTGATGAGAGGAGAGCTAGAGGGGGATTTGTGATGAGAGGAGAGCTGAAGGGGTTTTGTGATGAGAGGGGAGCTGGGGCAGATTTGTGATGAGAGGAGCGCTGGGGGGATTTGTG
Organism: Aquarana catesbeiana; assembly: GCF_042186555.1. Classification (NCBI taxonomy): domain Eukaryota; kingdom Metazoa; phylum Chordata; class Amphibia; order Anura; family Ranidae; genus Aquarana; species Aquarana catesbeiana. The sequence continues at coordinate 164,771,683 of NC_133330.1, read as the reverse complement.
ATGAGAGGAGGGATGGGGGGGATTTGTGATGAGAGGAGAGCTGGGGGGCATTTGTGATGAGAGGAGAGCTAGGGGGGATTTTTGATGAGAGAAGAGCTGGAGGGGGATTTGTGATGAGAGGAGAGCTGAAGGGGTTTTGTGATGAGAGGGGAGCTGGGGCAGATTTGTGATGAGAGGAGCGCTGGGGGGATTTGTGATGAGAGGAGGGATGGGGGCTATTTGTGATGAGAGGAGAGCTGGGGGGCATTTGTGATGAGAGGAGAGCTAGGGGGGATTTTTGATGAGAGAAGAGCTGGAGGGGGATTTTTAATGAGGGGAGAGCTGGAGGGATATTTGTGATGAGAGGGGAGCTGGAGGGATGTTTGTGATGAGAGGGGAGTTGGGGCAGATTTGTGACGAGAGGAGAGGTGGGGGGGATTTGCGATGAGAGGAGGGATGGGGGGGATTTGTGATGAGAGGTGTAATGGGGGGGATTTGTGATGAGAGGAGAGCTGGGGGGCATTTGTGATGAGAGGGGAGCTTGGGCGGATTTATGATGAGAGAAGAGCTGGAGGGGGATTTGTGATGAGAGGGGAGCTGGGGGAGGATTTGTAATGAGAGAAGAGCTGGAGGGGGATTTGTGATTAAAGGAGAGCTGTGGTTCGGGGGATTTGTGATGAGAGGAGAGCTGGGGGGAGGGGGATTTGTGATGAGAGGAGAGCTGGGGGGATTTGTGATGAGAAGAGAGCTGTGGGGGGGATTTGTAATGAAAAGAGAGCTGGGGGGATTTGTAATGAGAGGAGAGCTGGGGGGGGGTTTGTGATGAGAGAAGAGCTGGGGAGGGGGATTTGTGATGAGAAGAGAGCGGGGGAGGGATTTGTAATGACAGAAGAGCTGGAGGGGGATTTGTGATGAGAGGAGAGCTGGGGGGGATTTGTGATGAGAGGAGAGCGGAGGATTTGTGATGAGTGGAGAGCTGGGGGGGGGGATTTGTGATGAGAAGAGAGCTGGGGCGGATTTGTGATGAGAGGAGAGCTGGGGGGGATTGTGATGGTAGGAGAGCTGGAGGAGGATTTGTAATGAGAGAAGAGCTGGAGGAGGATTTGTAATGAGAGTAGAGCTGGAGGGGGATTTGTGATGAGAGGAGAGTGGGGGGTTGTGATGAGAGGGGAGCTGGGGCGGATTTGTGATGAGAGGAGAGCCGGGGAGGGGGATTTGTGATGCGAGGAGAGCTGGGGAGGTGGGATTTTTGATGAGATGAGACCTGGGGGAGGGGGATTTGTGATGAGAAGAGAGCTAGGGAGATTTGTGATGAGTAGAGAGCTGGTGGGGATTTGTGATGAGAGGAGAGTGGGGGGGGGGGTTGTGATGAGAGGGGAGCTGGGGCGGATTAGTGATGAGAGGAGAGCTGGAGGATGATTTGTAATGAGAGAAGAGCTGGAGGAGGATTTGTAATGATAGAACAGCTGGAGGGGGATTTGTGATGAGAGGAGAGCAGGGGGGGTTGTGATGAGAGGGGAGCGTGGGTGGATTTATGATGAGAAAAGAGCTGGGGGATTTGTGATGAGAGGAGAGCTGGAGGGGGATTTGTGATGAGAGGAGAGCTGGAGGAGGATTTGTGATGAGAGGGGAGCTGGGGAGGATTTGTAATGAGAGAAGAGCTGGAAGGGAATTTGTGATGAGAGGAGAGCTGGGGGGGATTTGTGATGAGAGGAGAGCTGGGGGTGGGATTTGTGATGAAAGGAGAGCTGAAGGGGGTTTTGTAATGAGAGAAGAGCTGGAGGGGGATTTGTGATGAGAGGAGAGTGGGGGGGGGGGTTGTGATGAGAGGGGAGCTGGGGCAGATTTGTGATGAGAGGAGAGTTAGGGGAGGGGGATTTGTGATGAGAAGAGAGCTGGGGGGATTTGTGATGAGAGGGGAGCTGGGGCGGATTTGTGATGAGAGGAGAGTCAGGGGAGGGGGATTTGTGATGAGAAGAGAGCTGGGGGGGATTTGTGATGAGAGGAGAGCTGGGGAGCGGGATTTGTGATGAGAGGAGAGCTGGGGAGGAGGGATTTGTGATCAGATGAGACCTGGGGGAGGGGGATTTGTGATGAGAAGAGAGCTGTGGAGATTTGTGATGAGAAGAGAGCTGGTGGGGATTTGTGATGAGAGGAGAGCTAGAGGGGAATTTGTGATGAGAGGAGAGCTGGGGGGGATTTTTGATGAGAGAAGAGCTGGAGGGGGATTTGTGATGAGAGGAGAGCTGAAGGGGGTTTTGTGATGAGAGAAGAGCTGGAGGGGGATTTGTGATGAGAGGAGAGCTGGGGCAGATTTGTGATGAGAGGAGCGCTGGGGGGGATTTGTGATGAGAGGAGAGCTGGAGGGGGATTTTTAATGAGGGGAGAGCTGGAGGGATATTTGTGATGAGAGGGGAGCTGGGGGGATGTTTGTGATGAGAGGGGAGCTGGGGCGGATTTGTGACAAGAGGAGAGCTGGGGGGGGGGGATTTGTGATGAGAGGAGAGCTGGAGGGGGATTTATGATGAGAGGGGAGCTTGGGTTGATTTATGATGAGAGGAGAGCTTCGGGATTTGTGATGAGAGGAGAGCTGGAGGGGGATTTGTGATGAGAGGAGAGCTGGGGGGGATTTGTGATGAGAGGGGAGCTTGGGTGGATTTATGATGAGAGGAGAGCTGGGGGATTTGTGATGAGAGGAGTGCTGGGGAAGGATTTGTAATGAGAGAAGACCTGAAGGGGGATTTGTGATGAGAGGAGAGCTGGGGGTGATTTGTGATGAGAGGAGAGCTGGAGGAGGATTTGTAAAGAGAGAAGAGCTAGAGGGGGATTTGTGATGAGAGGAGAGCTGGGGGGTTTGTGATGAGAGGAGAGCTGGGGGGTTTGTGATGAGAGGGGAGCTGGGGGATTTGTGATGAGAGGAGAGCCGGGGACGGGGATTTTTGCTGAGAGGAGAGCTGGGGGGATATGTGATGAAGAGAGAGCTGTGGGGAATTTGTGATGAGAAAAGAGCTGGGGGGGATTTGTGATGAGAGGAGAGCTGGGGAGGGGGATTTGTTATGAGAGGAGAGCTGGGGAGGGGGATTTGTGATGAGGGGAGAGCTGGGGAGGAGGGATTTGTGATGAGATGAGACCTGGGAGAGGGGAATTTGTGATGAGAAGAGAGCTGGGAGGATTTGTGATGAGAAGAGAGCTGGTGGAGATTTGTGATGAGAAGAGAGCTGGGGGGATTTGTGATGAGAAGAAAGCTGGGTGGGGGGATTTTTGATGAGAGAAGATTTGGAGGGGAATTTGTGATGAGTGGAGAGCTGGAGGGGGTTTTGTGATGAGAGAAGAGCTGGAGGGGGATTTGTGATGAGAAGAGAGCTGGGCCAGACTTGTGATGGGAGGAGCGCGGGGGGGGGGGGGGATTTGTGATGAGAGGAGGGATGGGGGGATTTGTGATGAGAAGAGAGCTGGGGGGGATTTGTGATGAGAGGAGAGCTGGAGGAGGATTTGTAATGAGAGAAGAGCTGGAGGGGGATTTATGATGAGAGGAGTGCTGGGGGGATCTGTGATGAGAGGAGAGCTGGGGGGATTTGTGATGAGAGGGGAGCTTGGGCGGATTTGTGATGAGAGAAGGGCTGGAGGGGGATTTGTGATGAGAGGGGAGCTGGGGGAGGATTTGTAATGAGAGAAGAGCTGGAGGGGGATTTGTGATGAGAGGGGAGCTGGGGGAGGATTTGTAATGAGAGAAGAGCTGGAGGGGATTTGTGATGAGAGGAGAGCTGGGGGGGGATTTGTGATGAGAGGAGATCTGGAGGAGGATTTGTAATGACAGAAGAGCTGAAGGGGGATTTGTGATGAGAGGAGAGCTGGGGGGATTTGTGATGAGAGGAGAGCTGGAGGAGGATTTGTAATGAGAGAAGAGCTGGAGGGGGATGTGTGATGAGAGGAGAGCAGGGGGGGGGGGTTGTGATGAGAGGGGAGCTGGGGAGGGGGGATTTGTGATGAGAGGAGAGCTGGGGGATTTGTGATGAGAAGAGAGCTGGGGGGGATTTGTGATGAGAGGAGAGCTGGGAGGAGGGGGATTTGTGATGAGAAGAGAGCTGGGGGGATTTGTGATGAGAAGAGAGCTGGGGGAGATTTGTGATGAGAGGAGAGCTGTGAGAGGATTTTGGGGATTCCCCTTTTGTGATACGCAGTTCTAATATTATTTGTGATGAGACGGGAGCTAGGGCGGATTTGTGATGAGAGGAGAGCTGGGGGGGATTTGTGATGAGAGGAGAGCTGGAGGAGGATTTGTAATGAGAGAAGAGCTGGAGGAGGATTTGTAATGAGAGAAGAGCTGGAGGAGGATTTGTAATGAGAGGAGAGCTGGAGGGGGATTTGTGATGAGAGGAGAGCTGGGGGGGTTGTGATGAGAGGGGAGCGTGGGTGGATTTATGATGAGAGGAGAGCTGGGGGATTTGTGATGAGAGGAGAGCTGGAGGGGGATTTGTGATGAGAGGGGAGCTGGGGGAGGATTTGTAATGAGAGAAGAGCTGGGGGAGGATTTGTAATGAGAGAAGAGCTGGAGGGGAATTTGTGATGAGAGGAGAGCTGGGGGGGATTTGTGATGAGAGGAGAGCTGGAGGAGGATTTGAAATGAGAGAAGAGCTGGAGGGGGATTTGTGATGAGAGGAGAGCTGGGGGTGGGATTTGTGATGAGAGGAGAGCTGGAGGAGGATTTGTAATGAGAAAAGAGCTGGAGGGGGATTTGTGATGAGAGGAGAGTGGGGGGGTTGTGATGAGAGGGGAGCTGGGGTGGATTTGTGATAAGAGGAGAGCCGGGGGAGGAGGATTTGTGATGAGAAGAAAGCTGGGGGGGATGTGTGATGAGAGGAGAGCTGGGGAGGGGGATTTGTGATGCAAGGAGAGCTGGGGAGGTGGGATTTGTGATGAGATGAGACCTGGGGAAGGGGGATTTGTGATGAGAAGAGAGCTGGGGGAATTTGTGATGAGAAGAGAGCTGGTGGGGATTTGTGATGAGAAGAGAGCTGGGGGGGATTTGTGATGAGAGGAGAGCTAGAGGGGGATTTGTGATGAGAGGAGAGCTAGAGGGGGATTTGTGATGAGAGGAGAGCTGAAGGGGTTTTGTGATGAGAGGGGAGCTGGGGCAGATTTGTGATGAGAGGAGCGCTGGGGGGATTTGTGATGAGAGGAGGGATGGGGGGGATTTGTGATGAGAGGAGAGCTGGGGGGCATTTGTGATGAGAGGAGAGCTAGGGGGGATTTTTGATGAGAGAAGAGCTGGAGGGATATTTGTGATGAGAGGGGAGCTGGAGGGATGTTTGTGATGAGAGGGGAGTTGGGGCAGATTTGTGACGGGAAGAGAGGTGGGGGGGATTTGTGATGAGAGGAGAGCTGGGGGGCATTTGTGATGAGAGGGGAGCTTGGGCGGATTTATGATGAGAGAAGAGCTGGAGGGGGATTTGTGATGAGAGGGGAGCTGGGGGAGGATTTGTAATGAGAGAAGAGCTGGAGGGGGATTTGTGATTAAAGGAGAGCTGTGGGTCGGGGGATTTGTGATGAGAGGAGAGCTGGAGGAGGATTTGTAATGAGAGAAGAGCTGGAGGGGGATTTGTGATGAGAGGAGAGCTGGAGGAGGATTTGTGATGAGAGGAGAGCTGGAGGGGGGGGGGATTTGTGATGGGAGGAGAGCTGGAGGAGAAATTGTAGTGAGAGGAGAGCTGGGGGGGATTTGTAATGAGAGAAGAGCTGGAGGGGGGATTTATGATGAGAGGAGAGCGGGGGGGTTGTGATGAGAGGGGAGCTGGGGAGGATTTGTGATGAGAGGAGAGCTGGGGGGAGGAGGATTTGTGATGAGAGGAGAGCTGGGGGGATTTGTGATGAGAAGAGAGCTGTGGGGGGGATTTGTAATGAAAAGAGAGCTGGGGGGATTTGTGATGAGAGGAGAGCTGGGGGGAGTTTGTGATGAGAGGAGAGCTGGGGGGGGAGGATTTGTGATGAGAAGAGAGCTGGGGGGGGGGATTTGTGATGAGAAGAGAGCTGGGGGGGGGGATTTGTGATGAAAGGAGAGCTGTGAGAGGATTTTGGGGATTCATCTTATGTGATACGCAGTTCTAAGCCTTAACTCATTAAAAATTTTTTGCGCCGCTGTAATTCTCTCCCCTAAGGAAGGTGTGGCTGGGGGTGGGGTTTGGGTGTGGTTGGGGTAGAGAGTTGGACAGAGAGTGTGAGTTCCTGCACCTTTTCTCTGAGAAAAAAAGCCCCTGACTGTGTGTATATATATATATATATATATATATATATACATACCGTATATTATATATAGTTACCCTATGGAAATTTTCTACTTCTTCAACATATTTGAACAGGCAAATATTAGATATTTGTTTAACAATTTCCCATCCACCCATTGCATATAAACAGAACATTGCAGCACTAGAAAAGTGATTTAAAAAATACAATAAAAAACATGATAATGCATACTGTATGCTTTAGAGAACAGCAATAAAACAGATATTACCTTGGTAACATAGTGGCATTTTTAGTCTATCACATGGGTCGTTGTTCCACATTCCACTATGATTAGGTCTGTTTATATACAGTTCTACACATAATTCATTTGTCCTTTTGGATGGCTCATTTGGTGCCCAGGTTTTTACATCTTCTGGTACAGTTTTATTGTTTTCTACCCACATCCAAGTGTGATCATATTTTTTAATTCCAATCCAGTAATAGGGATTTTTTCCAGGCATCGTTTCAGTTAGATGTTTATTTTCAATTTTGTTTCGAATGAAAACCATGTTAGTAAAATGAATTTCACACCATTCACGAGCTTTTTCCCATGTCATTGACAAGTTGCCATGATGGTAAGTCCATGCAGACACTTCTATAGAAAAGTCAGATAAAAAAGACAAAATAACAACATTGCATATTAAATTATTTAAAATGTCCATGCTTAACTATAATGTTTGCATATATTGAACTATACAATGTGATTGGTATTGTGATAGATGGTAAAGGAAAATTTAATCTGTACTCTATATAGGAGTGTCCACACTGGGCATTCCTTCCTCAGTGCACTCACTCCCACCTTCCCTTCCCTGGCACTGCCCTGTCAGACTGTGGGTCAGTCCCTCCCTTCTTTTTTTTTGTGAAAATTCTCTTTATTGATTTTAAATAAAGGTTTACAGTACAGCAAAATGAACAGTAAGGTCTGCTAAACCACAGGTAAAGATTATTAGGCCAATAATATTGTGCAGGGGGTAGTGCCACATCCAATATTAAACAAGAACAAGAAAAAATCCCCTATGTGGTGGACTTTTAAGGCACTATATTGTTTCAAAAGATTTTGGTGAGATGTGTTTATAGTTTTAAAAACATTTATTTAGAAAATATATAAACAAAAGCAATATTCATGTATAAAAGCGAGGAATGTTTGAACATATCTATGAATGTATACACTGCTATACATATAACAAAATATACAATACAATACAGTTTATAGTCTCTCGCGCAAGAGTATAAACTGTAAACTATAAACTGTGTTGTATATTTTGTTATATGTATAGCAGTGTATAAATTCATAGATATGTTCAAACATTCCTCGCTTTTATACATGAATATTGCATTTGTTTATATATTTTCTAAATAAATGTTTTTGAAACTATCAACACATCTCACCAAAATCTTTTGAAACAATATAGTGCCTTAAAAGTCCACCACATAGGGGATTTTTTCTTGTTCTTGCTAAACCACAGGTAAGCAGTCCCAAAATAAATGGAACAAAAAAGAGAAAAGGACATAAAAGGTCAACAGTGCAATATACCAGACGATGCCTATGCCATATGCAGCCGCAACCCAGGACAATACATTCTTAATAGGAGCATAAAAACCTCTCCACACACAAAAGGCATTATACTGATCCATGAGATAAGTAACCCACATCCTAGTCGGGCTTGTATGTTATACTATTTGAATTGCGAGAAGACCCAACAACATAGCCAACCAGGGCCCATAAAGTTACAAACATAAACCCACAAAGAAAAAGGAAACAGTACTGATTTACACTGAAACTAATCTGTGACAGTCAGGGGGGAAGCTACCCACCTCCCCAAACCTTATTAAATTTAAGCAGTGCCCCTCTGTTCAAGTATGTGGCCTTATAAAGGGGTAAGGTTCTGTTCACCAAGGCCTTCCAATATGCTACAGATGAGGGAGTATGAAAAAGAGGGGGGGGGGTTGGGACTTTAAATGAGGTGCGCATGATGCAGCCCAATCACACTCACAGAGGTGCAAACATATGTATGTTTATTAAGGACCAATGATCAACATGGCATAAAAACGCATTGCAAACATTAGACATAAAATAATCGCATATAGACAATAAATCTATGTATATACAACCATAGGACATGGGTAGGTACAATTATGCATTTTAATCCCCCAAGCAAGATAAAAGTCATGTGAAGTAAACAATATCTGAAAATTGGTCAATGTGTGTTTGATGCATCAAAGGTAGGCCTGACGCTGCGTTTCATGGACTTCAATCCACTCTTCAGGAGCCGGATGCATCTAAATTCTATAAAAAATGTATGAAAAACAATATAGTTTCATGGGTCTAACAAAATCAGCAGAAAAGGGGGAAATTGGGCATAATGGGCCATGCCAAAAAGGTTTATTCAAACAAGGAAACTGCGCTTAGGACAGGTCTGTGGGGTCAGAAGCCAAAGGTTGCTGCCTCCCTCACACAAAGTTCCTAAAAGGATACTTTGCAAAGCATAACAAATTATAGAGAATGGGTATGACGGCGCTACCTCTAAGTTTTAAACAGGGACAGCCTAAAGTTAAGCGACTCAATGAACGTGGTTTATGGAATATTGCACACGTAGAGAGAAGTTTTCCCCTTATATTAAGGATGTCACTTCAGCAGATGAATATGTGCAGCTGGATTTATGCTGCTGGTATATGACAAACACTCAGGTGTCGCACAGAAAATGATGTGGTCTTACAGCATCTAGTAGTGAGGCCAGAGGCTGTGTTACCTATAGTGCATTTATTAAACCATATATCATGTGCTAAATTCCTGTGTTGGATCCGTAGCCATATCAAGCATTAGAAAACACCCGGAAGTAGTGTATTGCAAATATAAATACCATACAACACATGCAAGTTAAATCTCCATAATCAAAGACCATAAGTAAGGCCTGAGGCTTGCATATATATACACAACTGCAAATAGTAACGTAACTAGAAATAATAACACAAAAATCACACACATTTTTGTGTTATTATTTGTAGTTTTCTAGTTACGTTACTATTTGCAGTTGTGTATATATATGCAAGCCTCAGGCCTTACTTATGGTCTTTGATTAAGGAGATTTAACTTGCATGTGTTGTATGGTATTTATATTTGCAATACACTACTTCCGGGTGTTTTCTAATGCTTGATATGGCTACGGATCCAACACAGGAATTTAGCACATGATATATGGTTTAATAAATACACTATAGGTAACACAGCCTCTGGCCTCACTACTAGATGCTGTAAGACCACATCATTTTCTGTGCGACACCTGAGTGTTTGTCATATACCTGCAGCATAAATCCAGCTGCACATATTCATCTGCTGAAGTGACATCCTTAATATAAGGGGAAAACTTATCTCTATGTGTGCAATATTCCATAAACCACGTTCATTGAGTCGCTTAACTTTAGGCTGTCCCTGTTTAAAACTTAGAGGTAGCGCCGTCATACCCATTCTCTATAATTTGTCATGCCAAAAAGGTTACTCACATGATAGCCAAAACTGAGGCCGTGCGACAAAACAAAAGCCAGGAGTGAGCCATGGATCTTGCTTGGGGGATTAAAATGCATAATTGTACCTACCCATGTCCTACGGTTGTATATACATAGATTTATTGTCTATATGCGACTAATTTAAGGCTAATGTTTGCAATGTGTTTTTATGCCATGTTGATCATTGGTCCTTAATAAACATACCGTATTTATCGGCGTATAACACGCACTTTTTTCCCCTTAAAATCAGGGGAAAATCGTGGGTGCGTGTTATACGCCGATCCCTGCTAATTGTGATCTATCGGTGGCGATCGCCGCGGACATTCACATAGCGTGTAGTTTTAAATATGGCGCCGCGGAGTTCAGAGGGACTCGGCAGAGCTGAACGAGCGCCGCCGAAATCACAGAGACTGGGCGGAGCCGAGATACACATAGTCGAGTGTTCTCGGCTCTTTCTGGCGCCGCTCACAGTCACGCCCAGTCCCGTCATTGGACCTGTGTTATGTCCATCATAGGGCGGGACTGGGCAGGACTGTGAGCGGCGCCGGAAAGAGCCGAGTACACTCGACTATGTGTATCTCGGCGGCGTTCATTCAGCTCTGCCGAGTCCCTCCGAACCCCGCGGCGCCATATTTAAAACTACATGCTATGTGTATGTCGGCGGCGATCTGTCCAAGCATGGACACTGGGGGCAAGGCTGCACTGACCACTGGGGCAAGGCTGCACTGACAAGGCTGCACTGACAAGGCTGCACTGGGGCAAAGCTGCACTGACATGGCTGCACTGACAAGGCTGCACTGGGGCAAAGCTGCACTGACAAGACTGCACTGGGGCAAAGCTGCACTGACATGGCTGTACTGACAAGGCTGCACTGGGGCAAAGCTGCACTGACAAGACTGCACTGGGGCAAAGCTGCACTGACAAGACTGCACTGGGGCAAAGCTGCACTGACAAGGCTGCAATGGACACTGGGGCAAGGCTGCACTGACACTGAAAAGGCTGCAGATGGACACTGATAAGGCTGCATTGATGGGCATTTTAATGTAAGTTTTTTTTCCTTAAACTTCCCTCCTAAAAGTTTTTTTTCCTTAAAATTCTCTCCTAAACTTGGGGTGCGTGTTATACGCCGGCGCGTGTTATACGCCGATAAATACGGTACATATGTTTGCACCTCTGTGAGTGTGATTGGGCTGCATCATGCGCACCTCATTTAAAGTCCCAACCTCCCCCCCTCTTTTTCATGATATTAAGGATTGGGGCGCAAACTTTCCCTTGTGTCCCAATTAAAGTCCTAAGTTCGATTTTCCCCCCATTGCTTGCATTGATTAGGGATGGAGGTGCTCATGATTGTAGCCCATCGCTCTCTTATGGCGGATTCCTACCGGGTCCGGCCGTAATTCAGCATGCTTTATATGGAACGTTCACTGCACTGACAGTTCACATACTTTGATCTTTTACAACTTTATATATATTTTTTACTCTCTGTGGCCAGACTGGGTCTGTGTGACTCATTGTCGGTGGGTGGGCAGATGTCCTGTTTCCCGGGAGTTGCGATGCATGCTGGTGTCCGCCCTCCTACCTCCCCTCCACAGGGTTGGGGGTGGGTGGCTGGGCGGATCTTTCCACCGAGCATCGGCACCACGCCCCCGTCACTGTGCATGTGACTTCCTTGGTTGGGCGTCGCACACACAGACGTCCGGTATATCAGCTGGGCTGACATGTGGTGAGCTTCTCTGGCGTTTGCCGAGGTTTTGCTCCACTGTGTCGTGCCTGCGTGATGCTGAGGGGGAGCTGGCGTTCCATGCTGGGGCTGCATCTCACTCCCTGCTTCATGGTATTCAGAGATGGTGCTGATACAACCTATGCACACCCTGATCTTCTCCTATCTATGTGGCTTCAAACATCACATGCATTTTTCAAGGTAATCTTCCGGGTGCTTTTTTTAATCACCTTGGTGATATCTGCAGCTTATACCATCTCGTTTTTTGTTACTTGTATCATCATAGATACATCTTATATATTTCCTATATTATAGAAGTCCCCTCCACTGCGGGGTGTTGGTGTGTGCGGTCCGGTGTTCCTCGTTGAGGTCCCCCTCTCAGCTCCTGGACCAGGCTCCATGGCTCACCCCTGGCTTTGTTTTGTCGCACGGTCTCTGTTTTGGCTATCATGTGAGTAACCTTTTTGGCATGGCCCATTATGCCCAATTTCCCCCTTTTCTGCTGATTTTGTTAGACCCATGAAACTATATTGCTTTTCATACATTTTTTATAGAATTTAGATGCATCCGGCTCCTGAAGAGTGGATTGAAGTCCATGAAGCGCAGCGTCGGGCCTACCTTTGATGCATCAAACACACATTGACCAATTATCAGATGTTGTTTACTTCACATGACTTTTATCTTGCTTGGGGGATTAGGATGCATAATTGTACCTACCCATGTCCTATGGTTGTATATACATAGATTTATTGTCTATATGGGATTATTTTATATCTAATGTTTGCAGTGCTTTTTATGCCATGTTGATCATTGGTCCTTAATAAACATACATATGTTTGCACCTCTGTGAGTGTGATTGGGCTGCATCATGCGCACCTCATTTAAAGTCCCAACCTCCCCCCCTCTTTTTCATGATATTAAGGATGGGGGCGCAAACTTTCCCTTGCGTCCCAATTAAAGTCCTAAGTTCGCTTTTCCCCCCATTGCTTGCAGATGAGGGAGTAGGTTTCCTTAGTAAGCTTCCTGGCATAGAAAAATAACAGGGTAAGTAGAGTCTGTATAGCTCTAGTATGGGCCAGATCATCTACCGAGCTAAGGAGACAATGCCTGATAGAGGGATTTAACAGGATGGCGGTCACCTTCTGCAAAACATCTTTCCAATACAGCTGGATGAGAGGACATTCCCAGAAGATATGCATAAAATTTGCCCCCCCCTCTGCAGAACAATGCAAGCATGGAGAGGTAGCTGAGCCAAAGATCCTATCTATCTTTGCCAGGGTCATATAGATACAGTGCAAAAATTTTTAGTGAATTAATTGGTCACGGGCTGAGATTAGTCTGGTAAAAGGTGCGTCCCAGACATCCTCCCAATCTTACGTGTCCAGATCTGGGACCACTAGCACTCACTTAGACTTACACACACTCATGAGCCTGTCAGTTTCAGGGAACAAAAACTTATAAATGTTCGATAAGGGCTTGCAAATCTCATCATCCCACAGAAGGGTTTCCAAGGCTGACACAGAGAAGGAGGCTCTAGCAATGCCAAACTGCGCCTGGAATGCATGCCTTAGTTATATATTGCGGAAAAAGTGCTTTTTTGGTAGCTGGTATGAGGACTTCAGTTCACCAAAAGATTTCAACTGCCCATTGGAGGTAATATCAGTAAGCTTTTTAACCCCATATCGTGTCCAAAGGACTGGATCTTCAAATCCAAACAATATGAGGCAGATTAGGGTTCCTCCACAAGGGAGCATGAAGCGAGTGGAGAAAAGGACCTCCAAACTCCTCTCCATGGACTACCACCCAAGCTCTCAAAACCAATCTCATAGAGGTAGTTAAAACGTAAAGAGATTTTGACCCTCTATGAACCACCTGTGCCAAGGCTTCGTACGATCCCACCAATGCCGCCTCTAGAGCAACTGCAGCATCGTCATACAGGCCAGTGAGCCACCTATTGACCATTACCAGTTGCCCTGCCAAAAAATATTTGTAGAAAAGCTAAGCTCCCCTCCTAAGCTCCCTTCCTTCCAAGGCTGTTGCAGGACCCCCGGCCGAAGCCGGGGCACCCCACCTTGCCAAAGAAACTTTGAAATCAAGATTTGTAGGGATTTGAAAATAACCTTAGGTATCCACACAGGAGTGTTCCTCAGCGTGTACAGCATTAGGGGTAAAAGCTTTATTTTGATTAGATTCACTTTTCCTATCATCAAGAAAGAAAGATTTTGCCAAGCACCCATCTTTTAAAAAAAAATTTATTATATAGGAGTTGCATTCAGCCGGATAAAATCCGATACCGAATTAGGGATGGTAAGTCCCAAATACCCACTGAAGAGGTGTAGACAGGGTGGAGAAGTGGCAGACATCTTTACCCAAGGGAAGGACTGTGGACTTGTGCCAGTTCACATGTAAACCTGAGAAGGTGGTAACATGATCTAGAATGGACAGAGCCTGGGGCAAAGAGGTAGCAGGGTCATCTAAAAATAGCACCACATCACTGGCATAAAGAGACACTTTCTTTACTGAATTACAAACTTAAGGAGGAGGCGTGTAAAGCCACAGCAATTGGCTCCATCATAAGGGCGAAAAGCCCAGTTAATAAGGGGCAGCCTTGTCTTGTTCCATGACCAACCAAAAA